>NC_085973.1:14599817-14907605 GCF_910591565.1 Cydia splendana
TTACCTACGTATTTACCGATAACTGAATTTTAAAAATAGGAGGGAGTTTGTTCGACAAAAGTAAGTTAAATTAGGTACCTAAAGGGGCCCACTGATTAACAGTCCGCCGAACGGTATCGGCCTGTCAGTTGTTAGGAACTGTCAAAATTTTGTTCCAACTGACAGGCCGATACCGTCCGGCGGACTATTAATCAGTGGGCCCCTTAAGACCTATACGATTTGTAATAAATTTTTAACTATTCAGAACCACTTTTTTTTATTGCCGCCCTATTATTGTAGATGTAGGTAAGTATTATAAAATTACCTACAAAGAGTATTAGGTAATAAAATTTGCAAAATAACCGGACAGGTTCAAAAGTCTCAATATCACGAAATGAACACCTACCTATACCCAGAAATGTTATCTAGTGATTTGTTGCAGATAGATTCGAATATACAGGTGGTGGAGCTACCGACATAATATACGTACATTACCTACTTATATTAGTTTAGTTTATTTAGTCCCAGCTGGTCCCTAAACATTTGCAGTATCTCGTTTATTTGTCGACCAAACGGTCAGTGAGTATGCTCAGCAAATATTTAAGAACATCACTATCCCTCCCGAAAGGGTTGAACAGGGTTAATAGCAGGCAGTTAGGGAGCATTGTAGTACGTGTGAAGAGTGCACTAGTTCACACCAGCTCTGTGCGCCAACCCCAACATACGATGACCTTCCTCACCCCCCTGGTAAGAAGAAAATTGGATGGGAAAGGGGACAGTACAAGCCAGGACGCGGATCAGGTTATAGTGGACACACTTGACAATACTCCACGAAAAAACCAACCAAGACAGAGCTCCCCCGGTCCTCAATTTAGTATGAAATGTTTATACAATTGCGGTGTCTAGAAACGACCCGCGAGCTCTCTGTACAATGGACGGAGTTAGGCTTGAGTTTGAATGGGATTTTTTTGCATTTTTTTAACTCCAATCTTGTTTGGCTTAGAAATCGTAAAAAATATTTGAATGAGTTTATTTGATATGTGGGATGGCTGGATAGCAAAATTATGATTTTCAACACCTACAAATTCATTTTATCTAATAGTTGGGCGGTAGATTTTAGGTTAGTGCATGTGTAACCCTTACGTACAGGTAAAATTTTTACTTCCTTTAGAATGTCAGGATATATACCTATACACCTATATCAATACATTGGTTAAATAACGTTACCAGCAAGGATATAATAGTTAAGTTAATATTATTCATTATCCACATTGAAAGTGTTGAATAGAGTGAATAATAAATTAAATATCCATCCAACAGATTTAAGTGTGTTTTAGAACTTTTACAGGACCTAGCTACCTCCAACTACGTTCAAGCCACACAATATTCCGGTGGTTTATTTGGTGTCACTTCTAATAAAAAAATCAAGTAAGTACATGTTGATATTATTCACACAGTAACTAGGTCATCAGACAGAATAGACGTCGCAATGCCTGACAAGTTCGATAAAAACCCAAATGGAAATCTCTAAATTATATCAAATCTATACTTGGCAGGTTATGCCAATCGATTAACATTGGATTTGTGATTTAATTTAACTGCAGAGTGAAATTGTCACGTAAAATAAGAAATAAAACGAATTGGTCTTGAATCTATACTGCTAGGTTTTTTACAGTGCACGTTCTCTGGCAAGTCGTCACGCCTGGCGGGCACGATAAAAAACCCAATTGGCATTCGCCGGGCGCCCGCCGCTCGTAAACACACGCATACCGACGTGCGCTTGTGTGAGTGCTTGCTTATGGTGGACTGAAAATATGGATATGTTTTAAAAGTCAATATTGGTATTTGGTATACAGTTGTTTTTCCTACATGTGGACTAAGCTGAGAGCTACGGTGTAGCGCTACGAAGGTTACTTATAGATGATGGACTGAAAATATGGATATGTTTTAAAAGTCATTATTGGTATTGGTGTACAGTTGTTTTTGCTATTTGCACTAAGCTGAGAGCTACGATGTAGCGCTACGAAGGTTACTTAAAGATGGTGGACTGATATGTTTTAAAAGTCAATTAGGTACGAGCCCCACAGCTGCACTATTGTATCAATATTGGTATTGGTATACAGTTGTTTTTGCTATGTGGACTAAGCTGAGAGCTACGGTGTAGCGCTACGAAGGTTAGTTATAGATGGTGGACTGAAAATATGGATAAGTTTTAAATGTCAATATTGGTATTAGTATAGGTCCAGTTGTTTTTTGGCTACCTACATGTGGACTTATAAGCTGAGAGCTACGGTGTAGCGCTACGAAGGTTACTTATAGATCTACTGTTTCACTTACTTGCAGGCCAATTCAAGTTTTAGTTATTAGATCAGTATCATATTGAATACAGATCTCATAACTAAAACATCAAATCAAATTGGCCTGTTAAGCGGTTAGTAAGAAGTTAATATAGGTACGGGCTACGGACAGGTTGAAAAGTACTTGTACAGTCAGCAGCAGAAGTTCCTAAGCGGCGAGGTGTTCAAAATTAACTTGACACGCTCTTATTCTCTTAGCAACAAGGTCGCGTCAAGATCATTTTGCACACCTCGCCCGCGCTTAGCAACTTCTGCTGTTGACTGTATTATGTTTAGTAAGCTAAAATGTAACATTATTTATACACTTATTTTTAAACTGGAAAAATCACTGTTTATCTGAATTATTGTGGGTATGGCTATATCAAAATTGCTTAATTGTTTCCATCGTGATCGAAATCCATTGAGGTGCGTTGGGGTAAGATTGAAAGTGTTTTTCACGAGAGGTAAGATGAGAAGTCACCCGTAATACTTCGGCCGATGGATATATTTTTAAATTTTTTGTCTTACCCCTCATGAAAAACCCTTTCAGTTTTACCCCAACCCACATAGTGTTCAAAATTTTCCAGCAAAGTTTATTCAGACAATTTATACTTCTGCAGACGCCATTAATGAGTGGTAAAACCAAATCGTCGTAAATAAATATCTACAAACATAGTAAACCATGGTCTAATAAAACATGGTCTTCTATTCCCAGAGTGACACAGGCCTACGTCACAATAACATGGCCGCTATATATAGCGCCATCGCATATTATCATATAGCGCTGTCGCATGATGACGTAGGCTTGTGTCAGTTAGGTGACCTAGAAAAGACGGGAATATAGTACCAGGCGGAGTATATTATTATACCATGATAGTAAACAAGCTAAGGCTCTCAATCTAAATTAGATACCCACATTTATCAACCTGCATCACAGCGGGTAATTAACAATACTCCAAAATATCTCCTAATCCAAAAGTCGCATCTCCCCACTAACCTCCACCGACATACGCCCATACGGTCCCGCGTAGCCCCGGGCGCTTCCGTCCCGACCCGGAGCCCCGGTGCCGCCAAATTGGGCCGCTTTCACGGACAAACGCGATGTCGCCAACTTCTGAGGGCCTAAAGGACATTTTCGGAGGTGTTTAAATTTTAATTGGTCCTGATTCAGAAAGACTTCACTCAATAAGTCTGAGACTAAATTAATTAACACGGGGGCTGATATCTATTTTGTACTTTTTGAGTATGTTTGGCAGTATCAAATTGCGTTAAAATTGTTTCTAATTTGCTGCTAAATTATGTAAGCACGACATTTTCATTTTCTGTTTATGTAATTGTACCTACCAAAGTTAGGCTTGCGTCTTAAGTAATGTGTATTGTTATTCTTATCAAACGTGAAACAATTTTTTAGTCCTGAAACTATAGCTATATGTACGTATTACTTTATTTTATAGTTTAATTAAACTCTTATGGCAACATATTAATAATTGTCAGTGCATATTCTTGGATTCTAGTAATTCTAAGAAAAATATGTATAAAGAGTTTTGACTATTCATGAAATCTCTTCATCTTGATCCCGATAGGCAAATAATCACAAATATAGATTTTCCAATTCTCATAAGTAAAAAAACACATTTCTCAACACACCACATTTCTCAAATGCAGTCTGTGCACCTCGGTCCTTAGATCTCGGAGACCTTCCGGCCTCGCAAATGAGGTAACCTAATGAGGGCGCCCTTAACCCCCCACAATAAGGTCCAGAACAGCTAGAAAGTTGATTAATTAACACTTGATTAGGCCGCAATTAGTGGCTCTTTACAGCTATGTCTTGGCTAAGAATAGAGGCACCGCGGTCTAGGAGTGAATGGGGGACTCAGTTTTATTAAGACAATTGATAGGAGTTTAAAAGGGGACGTTTAATTGGGATTCCGCAGTTTTGCTCCAGATAAGACTGGTGAGAAATAGAGCGGTTTTTTTGGCTGTAAAGAATGTAGATGCCTACTTAATGAAAAATGCAGCGCTTCAGATAAAGGGAGCGTTCTTCAAGGTGCGTTTCTGGTTGTAAGCTTACTTGAACACTTCTGTGTTTTAGCATGTAGGTCATGGTTGTTATCTGCAACGGTAGTTTACATATGTCAACTTATAGGTTTACTTATTATTTCAATGATATTTATTATTTATTAGCGTAATGTTTTAATGTGTACTTTTGGAGCGGATGCGGGGGTACACTTCGCTCCCGCGACTTTTGAGCTAATCAGCGCAAGCGATTGTCACCTTGGCTTGGCAAGGTGACAATCGCTTGCGCTTCGCCATCGAATCGCGTTGTGTCTCTCTATCACTCTTCCATATTAGTGTGACAGTGACAGTTGCGTTTCGTCGTTCGCTAGGTAGCGTTAGCGATTGGCATGTTGTCTACGGGGCCAGGACTGCGATACTGTATCGATTCTACACCGAGTTCGGCCAGGGCCTTAAGCAACCTGTAAATGGTACGAATAAACTTGTTTTTTAACAGTATTCAATTATGCAAACAGCTCCGGAGGCATCACAGCGCGATGGCTACTTTTATCGCCTCACCAACCTTCTTTTATTAATCCCTTCGCCCCTTTTTACTGCTGCGTAAAATCCTTGAAATGTGCGTCTCCGGGACCAAACACGTGTGTTCTTTACGGCTGTATCATGTACAGTCAGCTGCAGAGAGAGGTGAACCCCCTGCAAACAAATTTCTATGCAGGGGCGGGGTCACATCTCTCTGCAGCTGACTGTAGGCACATGTTTATGTGGTCAGTGTGGTCTATAGTTTTCGCATTTTCTCACCAATATTTGCTAAAAAATTATGGAAACTAATTGGTTGGTACGTGTCAGGATTCGAACCCAAAACGTTTTAAAAGTAGGCTTGAATCATTACTCTCTAAGTAATTTTATATTAAGGCTAAGTCAAAGTCTATGCATAATTAGGTACCTTCTTACAGATCTAGTGCATAACTTGACTGAAAGCAAGACACGTTCGTATACGTTTTCGTGAAAATACCAACAACGGGAAATAATTATGCACTACCTACATACATCTGTAAGTATAAAGTATTCTATATGTATTAACAATTAATACACTACCTATTTGTCTTTTCGGCTGCCTTAGATGTATTTTTTCCCAGTGAAATTCTCCAAAGTGATTTAAAGGCTACTCTGGCGTTTACAAAGCCTTAATTACACAGTAATGGAATAACAAAGCAATCTGCGTGCCGCGCCCGACCAATTACGACGACACGATTTATTGTTACACTAATGTGAAAATTCTATTAAATGTTTTAAATAATGAATATTTTAGAAATGTGAAATGAGATAATTAAGAAGATGGTTTCAAAAAGATAAGTATCTTTTTGAAACCATAAAAGTACCAATAGACCAGTTTTACATCTATGGACCACTAGTTCAATAGGTAATCACCTATACCTATATTGTCTGGCAAGACAATTTTGTCAGTAATAAAAGGCGGCAAATTTGAAAAATGTAGGCACTAATGGTCGAACTCGCATACAAATTTTGAATTTCGCGCCCATATACCTTCAAATAATAGTCACACTTGGGACCCATTCCTCGAACGGTATTAGACTAAATTATTATAGTCCACGAACTGTCAAGTTGTATGGGTGCGAGACGATCGTCCAGGTCGAACCAAAACTAGTTCAAAACTATAACAAAATTGTTACATTACAATCGACCTCTAAAACTACACGATGAGGTTATCCTACATATACATATATCTATATCAAGCTTGACAGGGCCAGTAAAGACAATCACACACAATAACATCCTAGTTTTGTATATTTTCTTACGCATAATTTTTGCACAGTCAGCATCGAAAGTAACGGATCGGACTAAGAGTCAAAAGTAGGTATACCAACCAGATACCTATAATTATATCAAAAGCCAGCTGAAATAAAAACTTCTCCATAAATAAATATCCTTATTTGCACACAAAACAGCCGCTTGGCGTAGCATTAGAAGCGTATCGTTCTAAACTCCCCGAAAAATCTATACAACCCCCCTCTCCCCAAGGGGAGGGTTACTTTTGGACTTTTTAACCCAAGACGACTTAATTCACTCGCGTTATTCTTAACATCGAGGGGAGAAAAGGGACTCGTAAGCGTTTTAAATATTTGGATGTAAATTTGGACGCTTTGCAAGTGCATTGAATTGATACCCGGTTTAAATATTCTGTAGGTATACAGACTTAGTGTTAAGTTTTGAGCCGAAAGATAGCTCTATAAAGAGGTAAACTTAAATTAGGATTTAGGATAAAAATTATTTTCTGAAGATTTAAAAAAAAAAATCTAAATATATTTTTATTTCAGTTATTAATATTGTCGCGGCTATTATTTTATCAGAATATATTATTATTATTTGTATTTCTGTTCCATATCTCGGGACCATGGGGTCCCGGACCTTTGGGAGGCGTACGTGGGGCCGAAGCCAACAGCGCAGAGGCCCTTTAAGACACTTTAATCTAAAAGCAAGGGATACACGTGGCGGATACCATCCCCGAACGCACAATGTGATACATCCGGAGATGGTCCCCGCCAGGTGCAAAGACTATTGCAGTGCAGCACTTTTGTGCTGCGATGGAAACTAAGGTCATAGGCTATTTGATTTGAATGTTGGATGGACTGGATATAGGGCTATGGGAGGAGACTAGCGGACACCTGCCGTGACAATCAGTCTCAAAATTGTATAAGACAGGTGGTGACTCGCCATATTATTATTATTATTATTTGCTTGTACACTGTACCAGGATTCGTACCCAGGACCATGGGCAGGGTCACTGCTACCTAGGCCGGACCGGTCGATGAGAAATTGTCTATTTATTCAAGCAGAACTCAATTGACAACCATTAAAGTGGATCCATTCACGAACACAAGACTATTTCAAATATTCCTCCAAGGATAAAAGAAATCTATGAATTATATGTGCACTACACCTCTCCTTGTCCCTCCTCTGCCTCCACTATCTCCTGTCCCTCTCGATAATGTGTATGGTAATGGAGGCGATGACTTATTAAACGACAACGATCTTATTATGGAAATTTTATTAAGGCTCTAAGTTATTATGGAAATGTACGAAATAGATGGTTTTTTGAGATATTTATTCCGGCCCTAGTAACGCCTACAACAACTAGATATATATATGTGACGTCCCACGGTCAAAGGTACCTTATGGCGGGTATGGAGTTATGCATACCCCAGTAATCTACAATAAATAACCTATCGATAACACAAAAGATCAACCTTCTAGGTTGCGTAGTTACAGAGATATGATTTTTTGAAAATAATGTTGTGAAATGAGCAACTTTACGATAGAGAAGTTTTAAGTTTAGCCGCCTAAAAAACTATGTTCCTGAAGTAAGTTACATAGTTGACTAAAAATAATAATGCCTTATATATCTGAGATTAAAAAAATATTGCGACTTGTTCTGTAATGCAAATAGAAACTTTTGATATCGACTGATTTATGTGTATACTAACCAATCTCTTGAAAATAAAGTTTTATTTCATTTTCACGATTGATTGCAATGAGCTCTCAAGATTTAAATTTTATCTATTAGAAAACGACACTGACAGACAGTTTAAGCAAAAAACAATACCGATTTAGAGGTGAAAATGTATTTTCTGACTTTTTCATATAAAATCACAAAATTGAATATTTTTACTTTTAATGTGACACACAATCAATTTTTCTGAGCACATATGAAAGAAATTCTGTCATTCAAATGAAATAAATCCTAAAACCCCAACTAAATACTATATTTAACCCCTTATGCCACTTTAAACTTACATAACAATAACAGTATTTGCTCCATACATTTACGAAAAGGTACCTTATGGAAATAAATCTAATAATACATCACTACAAAATATCAATCATATTATAGTTTATCTTTTATGAATAGAAAATATTAATTTACATTAAACTGCCCCCAATTTAATTAGTTCTTCGTCATAATAATCTTAAAAAAGACCAATAATTTGTATGTAATGAAAAGGTACCTTGTGGTCAAGTTACATGATGAGGCATGATGATGATGGAACAGTTAGGATAAACTAATAATATTTTGGGGTTAAGATGGTATAAATCGTCTATTTCTTATCAATAATATATTTCGGTTGCTATTGAAGATAAGCGGCATTGAGGTTCAATGACCTCAGATATTCCATAAGGTAATGCGTCGGGTATTGGCATTTTTCAGCAAACCAATGGCTGATTTACTGCATGCGACCAAACCAAATGAAGATTATTCTAGTTAAGAAAGACTTGACGAGAGTAACTTTGGTATAATAGCAGTCTACTTGGATTTGTGATGTCGGTCTATGTACGGTTATAATATTTGCGAGGCGCCCCAACCAGAACTGAAATTATCAAATTAGTTTTGCAGAATGCTAATACAGTTCTCTACCAAACTTCTTTTCCCGTATTGACTAGTTTTTTTTGGGAATTTTCAATCTTTTTTCCATAAGGTACCTTTTCTACTAAACTCTGAGACGACATTACTAGGCTTATAACTAACTTATAACAAAAATAAAAACAGGTAAACAAACGTTACGCATTAAGGTTTCAGATCACACAATAAAAAAAAATTGAGCATTTTTTCACCTCTTTACAAAACATTTAATATCTCCGAAACTAGAAACCCTCATAAGGTACCTTTTCCCGTGGAACGTCACATATATGTAGATAGTTATAATAGGGTATTTCACTACTAGTCAAATCAGTTCTTTTTTCGAACTGTCAAAACGATTTTGCTACTATGGAATTTATATGAACTACATGTGACGTCACAATCAAATTACCTACTCTTTATAGTTTTATACGGGTTTTTAAATAGAAATGGTGTCTAAAAATAACAGCTGTCTACGTTTCTCTATTAATCATATGATTCTTTATTTCATCTTTCTTCAATGAAGCTAGCAAGCTATCACGGTTCGTGAGATACAGCCTGGTGACAAACGGACGGACAGCGGAGGCCGGAGTCTTAGTAATAGGGTCCCGTTTTACCCTTTGGGTACGGAACCCTAAAAAATTAAGAAAGCTCCTCCATCTGTATGTTTAGTACGGAACTAATAAATAATATTTGGAAGTTACGTTAAAATCAAATACGGCATGTTACACTTATGTATGTACCTACCACAACTCCACCTGAAGCACCTTAGGTATCATGATTTCATTGAAGAAGGGGTTTCCTTGTAAACCAAATAAATAGACCAAGGGCACTTCTTTAGGTTATGTATGTATAAATGAGTGCACGTGTCTGAGGTAAAATTATATATTTCACTTCTAGAAGCACTGTTATGCCTTAGAAAATTATACTGGAGAGCCTCAACGAAATATTCTCAAGCCCAAAATTTAATAAGAAAAATATAACCTCTGTGTAGGAATTTGCAGAAAAAAATAAAAAGCGCGGGAAATCTCGCGCCTCCGAGAGGTCGAGAGCGCTCTATTATTGTCGTCGCTCCGCCAATCAAAAACCAACCTTAAACCTTAGTTATACAGCTCATATTAAATCGTATTCTAGATAGTTTCGTTTTCAGGCTAATTAGACACGAGGGAGAGTTAAAATTGCATTGGATTAGCAACTTTATTTCAACCAGCCAAGATTTGGATTAGACTGGCCGGGATTAAAAGCAGATGTTGTCAATAGCTTGTGAAAACCTAGATCGCTTCGTGAGTACGTTCATACAGAAAATAATGTTGTAAGTATGTCCGTCATATGTAAAATAGTCTATAATTAATTATGTATTTGCAAAACTCGGGAATCTCGTGATCATAGTACCGTCAAATCTAGTTGTACTAAAAAGAAAATTATTATTTATGAGACTTATCAAAGCAAAAAAGCTTTACCTACTTATTGGAAGCGGTTAAGTAAAATATCAAAGAATGTTAGACTATAATGGCAATCTAAACAGCCATACCTCTATAAGCAATTTTTGTGCGCAGGATACATCGCCACATTACACATGTCATATTTTATCATGTCATGAGTTCACATACACACTAGTCAAAATTACCCTACTATCTATGCTAGTACAACCACACTAGTTATGAGAAAAACTCATAACTAGTGTGTAACGCTGCGTCTTACGTAAGCGAACAACTCGCGAAAGCGACGCGGCGCGGCGCGGCGCGGCGGGCCCAAGGCGCTCGCGTTCGCAACGAGATCGCCCACGTAGGACACTTCTATAGGTATCAAGGATTGATTCACCCCGCGTCGCATCGCTTCGCTTCGCGTTCGCGTGTTGTTCGCCTACGTAGTACGCTGCGTAAGAGAAAGCCCTGATGAGACAGGCGACGCCGCGCGCCACAGCTAGCTCGCTCAACTAGCTGTTACCGCGGCTTTGTGCGGAGGTGTCGAGCCGCGCGCCCCAATCACGCACTTAAATTACTAGAACGGGCTAAGTTTAATAACAAAACTTCCGTGAGACACACTGCCGTATTCGAACTTCAAGGTATTCACAAGAGACGACACGTACTAGATCCATTCTAGATACGTTATAGTTTAGATATCAACTAGTTCTCTTTTGCAACGCAATTCGGGCAACCAATGTCACTTTTACGTTAGATAGAGTAAGATATCTATTAGATGTGAATTGGATCTCTAAGTCATATCCTGTGGAAATCGTTCAACAGTATCTCCAGAATAGCGCAAATGTCAAATCTTAAACATATCGTTATCGTATCTTGGTGATGTTATGTCTAAAAGATGTCTAATAGATGTCTATTTCAAAATCCGAATCGGGCCCACAGACACATTAAATATATTAAGAACGGGGTCACTCACGTATATTTTAAGTCGCAAAACGCTCGACATGTTTCACTCCGTACCGAAGAGTGTCATCAGGAGCTTGCGTTGACGGTGACGGACCGGCGCAGACTGCGGGCCGCAGCCCTCCGTGCGTGAATACGTGAATGGCTCGTTCTTAATATATTTAATATACTGGCTAAGTTGTTTAATTCCTAACATATTTTTAATATCAGATCTTATTTTTTACTAATTCTAATAGAGGAAACTTTAAGGGCCACTTGCACCATTCACTAACTCGAGGTTAACCAGTTAAACCTGGAGCTACCAGGTTACCAGTACATTAAATAATTTGACAATAGGTTAACGGTTTAACCGCTTAACCCCAAGCAAGAGGCCCTTAAGCTGCCCACTGATTAACAGTCCGCCGGACGGTATCGGAATGTCAGTTAGAACAAAATTTTGACAGCTCCGAACATCTGACAGGCCGATACCGTCCGGCGGACTGTTAATCAGTGGGCCCCTTTAGAGTCTAATAGTTTCCTCTATTAGAATTAATAAACGACAGTCTTAGGCCCACTTGCACCAACCCACTAACCCGGGGTTAAGCGGTTAAACCGTTAACCTAATGTCAAATTGTACTGGTAACCATGGTAACTCCAGGTTTAACCGGTTAACCCCGGGTTAGTAGAATGGTGCAAGTGGGCCTTAATCTGTCATTTTGACTTATGAGTTTGTAAGAAAGGGATACTTAAAACATAAAATAATTAATTAAGGCTTGTAATTTTTAATCAATAAGGGGGTAATAATGTAGTCTCATCTAGAAATGAATAGTTGGGTTACGGCTCGCAGCTCGAAAGGCGGCTAAATCAGCGGCAGACTATACGCACCTAGTCTCCAGCGAAACGGTGTAAAGCCTGAAGTTTTTGTTGGTGATTACTGCTCTAAATGTTGTAACAAGCATTGTTTTCTATAAGTTAACACACACAGGTAGTTATTCGAAATGCTACCTGTTACCCTGCATCTTATTACTATTATTATATAGGCATATATAATAATCTTGTTTAAAGGTTTAAACGAGCAATTCTTGTCTTCTTCTTCGACCTAGCGTTTTCCCGGCCTGGCGCCGGGGTCCGCTTTCCTGCTCAGTCTTGAGCAATTCTTGTATATTTATTTATTTATTTCTATACATATCTCAGGGATCTCGGAAACAGCTCTAACGATTTCGATGAAATTTGCTGTATGGGGGTTTTCGGCTGCGAAAAATCGATCTAGCTAGGTCTTACTTATCTCTGGGAAAACGCGCATTTTTTGAGTTTTTATATGTTTTCCAGGCAAAGCTCGGTCTCCCAGATATTTTATATTATGAAAGGCTTGATCAGCACGGATATGATAGTCATTCTTGTCTACGTGACAGCATGATAAAACGGTATCCGTCACTTTCTATCCCGCGGCGTTAAAAAGTGACAGTTATTTTAATTCCGTGGATAAAGCCACCCATAATACGCTCACAGGTTCTATTTGACTAGCTTCCGGTGATTAATTAATATTAGCATAGTCGTTAATAGGCCCCGTGCATGAACTATAGGGGGCAGCATAGGAGCCGTCAGATTTTTGGCGCGAGGCGTAAATGTGTCGTTTTCGCTTCCGATGTAGTCCACAAGATGGCAGAACCTACTATGCACAAGGAAACGTACCGACGAGAACTGTAGATGGTAGCACTTGCTTTGGCAATGTACATGTGCACATATGTTTCCGATTCAGGCCACAAGTTGGCAGACCCTCCAACGCGCACGGTCCCTATAGGTACCTATAAACACAAGCATTATTAAACTTAATGTGGTGCTACGTGTATCTTAGATTGGGACAAAACGTTCTTGCAGTTAGTTATACTGGGCATTTTCCGCAAATCGACAACCATTTGCGTGAAAACGAGGTTCTTGCAGTTTACAGTAGGTATAACCTACCCAGATACTTTTTTAGGGTTCCGTACCCAAAGGGTAAAAACGGGACCCTATTACTAAGACTCCCCTGTCCGTCTGTCTGTCACCAGGCTGTATCTCATGAACCGAGATAGGTCTAGCAGTTGAAATTTTCACAGATGATGTATTTCTCTTGCCGCTATAACAACAAATACAAAAAGTACGGAACCCTCGGTGGGCGAGTCCGGTTCGCACTTGTCCGGTTTTATTTAAAACGGTTTTTACTCTTGCAGCGGCATCAAATAAACCTAGTAGGTTTATTTGGTTCCGCTACCATTTAATAGGTTGATTTGGAACAAAGCATGCCAGGCCAAGCCTGTCCCAGACACCGCTATACATGCCGACCGACACTGTTCGACACACCGACAAATTGCTACAACTCCAAGTCACAGGCGACAGCGGTTACATACTAACATGTCAGGAGCTGACCCAAACACCGCAATAGACCCGCTTAACGCCATTTAATTCGCCCACACATTGCTACACAACCAACTCAGAGGTGATAGCGGTTAATACCTATAATGGTTAATAAGTTTATTAACAAGTCACAAGCTACCAACACACCGCTATACTTATGTAAGTGCCGACCGATACGGTTCGACATGCCGACAAACTGCTACTGATCTAAGTCACAGGCGACGGTAGTTGGGTATAGGAACCTACTAACAAGACGAAAACTGTCCCAGACACCGACCAATACAATACTGTTACACGTCAACAAATTGCTGCACGTCCAAGTCACAGGCGACTAGGCACTAAGGCGCTGCTATAGATGCCAACCAATGCCATTCAATACACCTACAAATTGTTACACATCCAAGTCACATGCGATAGCGGTAGGGTTCTTACAAGTCAGAAACTGTACCAAACACTGCTATGGACGCCGACCAACGCCGTCCGATTCGCTGACAAATTGCTACTGTCCAAATCACAAGCGCTAAGCGTGAACATCAAGTCTAATACATGCCATTGCCGCTTTGATAATCGTTTGTCCTACTTTATCATTTTGACAATTGTGTTTATTTAACAAAGGTTTGTTAAGTTTAAGGGGGTAAATCTGTAACTCAAGTAGCTTAGAGCAAAAACTAGGTATTTGTTATCTCCGAATATTTTCACCAGAATGTGAGCGGCTGATCGTCCTACGCTACCCAATCGTGTTATCGCCAAATGAGCTGCTACATGAATTTGAACCCTATAAATAGGGTGATAAAATTGCTTTTATAACGGGCTTTATTCTACTCACATGACGGATAAGGTAGCTATTCAAGTTAAAGCCGAAAATATTACGTCAGATAATTTCAACTATTATTTAAAACTATTAAGAGGTTCTTCAATTAGCAATGTCGTTCGACATGTCATAAAGTGATTTTTCTTCGTAGTGTTCGTTCTTGCCCCGCGCTCTTTCATCGCTTGCACCAAGCCATAACAAACTGGTTGTACAAGGAGGGGTTAACATCGCACGCCGCGCGAATCCATTATGAGTTGCATGTGAGCCTTGTGTGCGGGTGTGTATATGTATGTGTGTGAGAGGAACGCGAACTAATAACCGAACCCTTTCGGGTAAAGTCGGGGAACCAGCGCCAGATACGAGAACGGGAAAGTGTAGGAAATATCAATGATTTTTCAAAAGAAATTGTGTTTGTGGAGTCTAAAAGTACAGTAATATGCACATGCTTAATACTTGAAAGCCCTATAAAATTTAGTAACGTAATTTATAGCCTTATAAAATTTAGTACATATCTAATTTACGTAAAAATCGCAACGCGATTTGTCAGAAGTGTCAGAACGTTAGCTTTTAGGTTACTGACTGATCTAAGCAGTTTAGCGGGATTATACCTAACCTATGCTATATGGTACGTAGCAATGTTTACGATAATCACTTTACAGTGTTCCTAAATGGCGCCAAAAACAATAATTACTAAACAACAAGTCAGATTAACCCTTTCTGTACCGTGGGTCCGCTAACGGCGCTAACCCGCTAGCGTTTGGTCGATCGATGCTGACCCATATCGGCCATATCGGACAGACAGACAGCGGCGGCGGTAAACGGTTTATATTAAAAAAAAAAATTACACGACAGAAAATAGTAATATTTTAAACTAGTATTTTACAATTGCTTTAAAAGTAAGCAAAATCGTCTTTCGTAAAAAAAGTATTTTACCCTAATTTCCCGCAACAGAGTTTCTTCTTCAACCTAGCGTTTTCCCGGCCTAGCGCCAGGGTCCGCCGCTATAGAAGAGTTTATTTAAATAAACAAATAAATGATTATTTATTTATTTTTGATAATTAAACTTTATTGCACTTTAAGTACAAATGCGGGCTTAATGCCGTAATCTATTCTCTACTAGTCAACCATTGGACCAAAAAGAAACTGTTCTTAGGTCAGGCTTCATAATTGAGAAATTTAAATGTTATCACTTTGTCTATCTTAAATGTCTATTTTTTTCAAAACATTCGGTGGTCCACTATCCTGCAAAACAATTCGATGCCTCCTGTTTTACACGCAGCATTGTTCTTACGAGCCCAAATTCGGCGGCAACCCACACATACACACGAATCTATGTGTATAAACACTCACATGTCAACACGTCTCCCCCGCTTGCTTCGTTAATTACAAACAGACAAACCAATAAGCCACGGATTTCCTTGGTCAAGTTATTACATTTATATAAAATATTATAATACGTAGGACACTTTTATATCATTACTTACCTACTAAAACGAATATTACAATATTTTTTTGTCATTTGGTTAGAACCTGCTTATCGTACTTGAATGAAACCTCAAAAAGTATTAGATTATTGGAAAGCTCATGCACGAAGATATTTTGTAGCTTTATAATTTTTACCAAAATCAGCTCACTAGAGAAGGATAGGTTTAGAAGTCGGTTAAGTTAGGCGATTGTTATTTAAAATGTCCGAACATAAATGCGCTACTTAAAATAGAAATATGAAATACGTAAATATCTGGAAAAAAAGCCACATCAAACAATTCCAATTTCTTGTAACACTGAAAATAGTCCCACGAATGATTTGTATTTTTGTACTTTTATACTATTCTGTATGAGAATGAAGATAGACATCAGTTGTTGACGGTGTCAAACGCTATAATTACTACATACCTACATACTTACAGTGAGAAGGCATTTATTTCATGTAGGTACTTCTATCTAAATTTAGTAGTTACACTTTGTACCTATTACCGCTATCATGAGAAGACCGTGATATCAATTGAACCAATACAAGATAATTACTTAATGCATTTTCATTAATAATTATCTTAAGATTCGCCAACAAACAGTTTTGCAGTTTGGCGAAGTTTTGTAATAGTTATAAGTGTTTTTGTTTATTAGCAATAAAAAAATGCATATGGTGCCAAATACCACTTTTTGGCATCCAAATAGGTACCTATTATTCCTAGTTCCTTCATGGTGAAACTATACCTCCATAAAAGTTCAGTTTAAAAGATTAAAAATCTTAAAAACCACATGGTAAATGTTATAAAGCCGTGATATCACTTTAATCCACCGTATGTTTTTATTAACTTTGACTTAACGCATTTGAAATAGGTAGCAAATTTGTATTTAGTAAATAGCTAAGTTATGTCAGTAATATGACCACTTTTCAAAAATTAATCGTACATAATTGTCACACCACAAATAAAAAAAACTCTAATACTACCTTATGACAATTCCATCCAAACCACCTGTTTGTTTAATCCAACCTGTCAAATATTATTTGTTTTGTCTCAGTCTATTCTAAAGCAAATCTCAAAAACGCTCTTAAACCAGACAATCGAGGACACCTCCTCACAATGATCTCAAAAACGTTTTTGCGTTCACACCTCCATACAGTGGATGCCCTTTCATCCGTATAAAGGGTAGGATAAAGGATGTGTTCCATTAGTGGTCAGCTTTTATTTCAGGTTATTGAATCGCGGCCTTGGTGTGGCTATCACAATACTGGTTTGAACTGCACAGTTGTAGGAGCGTGTTTGGGACGTCTTTGTTTTTTCTTCGTGTTAAGGTTTACTATAGTTTGGTTTGTAATTTGATCTCAAATCGAATCTCGCTATCATTAACGTGTTTTATAAATTAATTTAGTCGTTTATCAGTGTTTTTACTGCAGATTAGTCATGGCATTGAAGACGCGCGTATTACTTTGTGATGGTTTGCGTTAACGCAGTTTTTAAAGTGGTAGAGTAAGAAGCGTTTTCTAGAAATAGTAGTATTATACTCGTTATTACACTTATTATAAGTACCTGTAGGTGTAACAGAAGTATATACAGTCAGCAAAACACATATTATACTGCGGCATTTATCCTTAAATTACCCTAAACCTAGCAGCTGCATATTTCGCGAAGTTTTTAATAATAATAAAGCACCGAGTTTGGGCGGCGCGGGCGCAAACTGCGGGGCGCCGCTGTGCTTTATTATAATGTACTTTATTGCATAGGTAATAAGGGACACATGCACTACAATTATCAAGTGAGCCGAGAGTGCTGCTCTAAAAAGATCTATATCTGCATATAACTATCGATTAGATACGTCTTTCTGTTGTACAAAAATAAGAACTCGTTCGTATTATATGAGTGCGCCAAATGGCTCAATAGTTAGTGGTTTAGCAACTAAAGACCTCCCAATAAATTCTCTGTTTTATTACGAATTGACACAGAATACAGGTAGACAAAATAGGCATATAATAATGTACTTAATAGGTACCTAAATTTGTAAGTCCCTTCACTCTACAGAGTGTGAGTTCTCTTCAAAAATCAAAGATAAACCTCAACAATAATTAAATATTCAAATGTGCACTCTTTATTTGCAGTGAGAACTATTTATTAAGTGTAGGTCCTTAACGATACTCGCTAAAGACAGGTATTATAATTACCTACCTACCTGTACATATTAGATATATATTTAATACCTACCTACCTATTTATTTCAATTTCTTCAAGACTAATTTTAGTGTGTTTGCAATATTTACCACAGTTATATTTATCCTGCAAGGTGAGAATAGTTTGGTCAAACACGCCATTAGGCCAAACAGGAAAACTTACACTTTAATAGAATAGAAAATACAGGTAAGTATGTTAATTTCACAATACTTTTACTGCTCATGCCTATCCATCCAAGAGTAGAATTCGAAACACAGCCTTACCGACGGTAACCGACGGACGGAATATGTGGACCTAAGCTACCTCCATACATCTGAGAATAAAATGTTTATAGACTTCCCTAACATACCTATTAAAATATACCCGTTATTGTATGAAATACCTATAGGTAGGTAATAATAAGTTGACATTAACCTAACCTACGTCGCGGACGAGTAGAAATTTCAAACAAGCTTCTTGTAAAGTACCTACATTTTGAATCTCGCTAATTCTTATTAGAACATTATACCCTAAATTTTAGATTAAATAAAAAAGTAATATGAATAAAGGTGTCTGCATATAGATTTGATTTATGTGATAATGTTTAAAAAACTATATTATTACTACGAGGTACTAAACATAAACTCCGTGAAATAAATAATATATATTTATAAAAATAAAAACAAGTCGAATGTGGTTAGTATTTTATTTTCCTACACGTATACCTACACCTTATGCATTTTTGGTTGATGTGCATAATCTATTCTCTCGCCATTATGTCTAATTTTATTAAATACTATAGCCAAAGGCAGGTTTTTAACTCTCAACAAAACACTCAAGTAGCTGCGAACACACGTTCAGACAGACAAAAATCTCGCGTTAACACGCCGCGTAAGCCGATCCGTCGGCGGCTCAAAGCTGCGCCGATAAAAAGGGTAATAAAGCACTAATAAAGCGAAGGGCTAATGAGTGCTAATAAAAGTAATGAAAGGAGTGAAGGGCTAATTAAACGAGACAATGCAGCTGCGCCCGCGCCGCGAATAACGCCTGCCGAGGTTTCGCCAAATTACATGTTTTAATCACTAAATATTGCACAAAATCGGTTCAAATCTCTGTATAAATCTTTAGGAAACTGCATTAGACAAATGTTGAGCCTGGTTAGACAAATACTTGCTAGTTACTTACAAAACACATTTAATTCCAATAAGAGTAGGCAAATAAATGGTGGATATTATTTTTAGTTAATACCTATAAACGCTAATATAAACGAAAGCACATTCACACACACACAATTTTCAACAAGACTATGTTATTTTATTACTAATAACATAAGTTGAGGCAACACCCACTTTTTGTTTTTTTATTCGCATTCAAATTACCTAAGTGATGAAATTTTTAACACTCCGGCCTAAACACAGAGTAGGTAGGTAGGTACCTATCATGGTTTTAACACATTTACCTACCTATGTTTAATAAATATGTCTTAAGATGTTGTTGACGCGAATCATTTGTAAAAGAGTCAAAGAAAACTTATTTAGTTTATTAGGTATTTAAAACACTACTAGATACTACCAAATATGAAACTATAGAAATTGAGATTCTCCTACATTTATTTGTGATGATGCTTTCGCTTGATTTAAAGTCTACTAACTAGTAATTAATCTTTTAGGTGTGTATTCACATTACCTACAGCTGTAGTTGTAGGTAGTACCTACTTAGTCGTTACAAGTACTTTATAACTTTTTAAACGTCAAACTATACCTACTGAGAAAATTACTGGATAGTTTGCACCAGTGTGATTCATACAGATATGTAATTCTAACGGTCTAGGTACGGACCTAGGTAAGTAAAAACTCATAATTCAGTGCGTGTAAATAACGAGGAGTCAGCAATCCACCCGCAGAGGCCTCTGCCAGCTGCAGACCACAAGACTGACGGTAAGCGCGCTCACCCTTTTGTACCTCAGTATAGTGTTATGATAGGAACTTACAGAAACTACAGTCCACAACCCTGGCTTTACGCCACATTTTCTGGCCTCCGAGCCGAATCTTAAATTTCCCAAATTTTGAACCCTCCTAACCCTAACGCTTTATTATTTTGTTAGTTTGTTTTAGACATAGGTATTTATGTATTAACTTCAGGTGACCCTAAAATTAACATTTCTAGTTAAGTTGAAATAAATAATTAATGAAATAAATCCCTGGAAATAATCAAATACTTATGTATTAGGTACTTATTCGAAAGCCCTGTGGCTGGCTTACACACTTATTTATGGCTGATCGTTATTATAGTATAACATTAATAGGTACTATTTTTCATAACACTGTCATCATTACCTACCTACCTATGTCCTTTCTACTTCTAGTGTTATACAATCTGACCTAACAGCTCGTGTCTCCTGTCATCAACACATCAGCGGATAATCTCTGTCTACACTATTTTACAAAAGCTCGGATAATGTGCTTAAACTTGACGTGCAAGATTACATAGACAGTTTTGTGATATCCATAGGGAGTTTGACCAATATTTTCTAAGAGACTTACCAGGTGGTGGGTGGAGCAGCGGCGGCGCGGGCAAGAACGCTGCCGCGACCGCAGCCTGTGCGTTGAACGCCGCGGCGTACGCCACGCGAGACGCCACGGACGCCGGCAGCGGGAACTGCGGCGCGTACGACGGCCTGTCTCTACTCTCCGACAAATTCAGCACTCTGTCATTGTCGCGGCTCTCAAAGTATCTCTCCCGGCTCTCCCGCGTGTCGCTCAAGCCCAGCAACTCTTGAATGGCGAACGGCGAGCGCTGGGGCGCGCGCGGCGCGCTCGAATTTGCGCTCATCGCCTGCATGCTTGAGCTCGCACGTGTACACTGAGCTTAACTTTACATAGTCACAATCAGTCACTTTTAAAAAATCGAGTTTTTTTAAACACTTATTCTAATAATTTTCTAAAATACTATAAATTTAAATTAGGCCTCTTTTCCAGATTTTCTTCGGTGAAAATCGCGGAAATGTAAGAAGTCGCGACGCGAGCGCTTGCCACGGTGTTCGGAGCGCGTCTGTGCGCGCCACCGCCCGCCGTCGTGTAAAAACGCCGCCGGCCCCCTCGACCACCCACTGAATACCGCCCAGCTTCATATTGCCCTAACAACCAACCCCATCCCTACAAAACTGACTTTTTCAAACTAGGGCGCGAAAGAGAAGCCAGGTTTCGAAACGACGCAAGAGTCGTTCGTGCGCGCCGTGATAGGACGTTTTGAATTTGGAATGCCATCCCCCCCCAGGCGGCGCGGGCGGGGCCTGCTAATAGCCAATACGGATATTTTGTTACCGCACTCTATTGGCCAGATTTCTTCGCGGGGGACACGCCTACTCAACATGGCATCAGCTGAAATAAGAGCGTAAATTCAGGTGATAGAGTTGAAAGTTGGTTGAAGGGGTTGCGGTTGATTTAATTTTGATTAATTGTAAGAAATGAATAGGCCCGAGGGGTGGTGGGGGCGGGTGGATTGGTATGTAATCGTGCGCAGTGTCCTGCATTATGTGGTGAATGGCGAGTATTAGCGCACGTCCGTGCCTTTATGTCACTTATGTGGTACCTTGCAGTCACACTTGAATGCCCGCCTTTATGCATAACGTCTTGGTTGATTTTGGGAACTTAATATGCATAAACATTGATCAGTGAACACGCGTACCTGCCTCCTGGACAGTTGAATACACTTGTCTTGGGATTTATTATGAACTCTATTGTAGAGTCAAAAACGCCAACTTTTAATATGTAGTTACTAAGCTTTATTAAAAATCTAAGAAAAAACTTAGTGTGTTAATAAAATTCATTAATACCTAATGTAGGCAGTTTTACCTAACTAGATAGTTAAAGTAGGTACCTACCTAATATTTTTTCAAAGGCATTTAATGATATGCTCAGGTTCTTGCAGGTCAGCAAACTATAGACGGGGAAATATTTTTTTTATATAGGTTCATAAATAATTTTGTAATACAGGTTTCAATAAAATGTATCCAAAAAAGTAATAGGTATTTAGGTAATAGAATTTTTCTTGCAAAGTTCCAAGTCCTAAATTTTAAATGACATCAGCCTATTTCATGGCTTTATCAGTTTTGGTTAGGAAAAAATATTTAGGTAAGTACCTACTCTTACATTGTAGGTAGATATTGGCATATTAACTGAAAATCGGTCCATAAAATTATTTATAAATTACAACTTTTTTAATCACCACACCACAGACCACAGCTTCGGCTTATAGCTGGGGCTATAACTGGCCACGCCTCATTTAACAAGCACCTATTAACCCTACGTGTTACAGATAGCCCCCTCTGCAGAGCAATGCATGGAGGCAGAGGAGACAGCCGCCCACGTCATTCTCGAATGCCCAGGGTTGGCAGAATACCGGGCACAACACCTCGGCTCACCGGGGTCTCTCCCAGAAGTCGTCGGCAACGTCAAGGGTCTGCTAGGCTTCTTAGCAGAGTTGGGTTGGCAAGAATAGTACCGCCAACCAAAACCACGCAAAATAGGCGCAATAATATGACGTCGAGTTGCGGAAACCAAGCCCGCGAGAACCTATAATCGAACAATCATTATTTCTACTAACTGTACATGTTTCATTTTAATTTGATGTAATGTAGCTAAATGTAGATACCTACTTAGATAGCTTATAAATAAGATATACATATATAAATAGTTGAGCAAAACTTATGAAAATAAAATAAATTTTGCTCAACCATGTAAAATGAAATCTATTATATTAAAAAAATATTTAGTATTTTTTCAGTAACTAAATTAATTTCATGATAGAATTTAAAAAATAAGAGTAATTATGTAGAGCCAAGGCAAGGTAGACTATGGACAGTATGGACTGAAATATCTACCTAAAAGTAAAATTCCTTATACCTAATTTATAACTTACATTTATTGGCTCCAATTCCCAGACCGTAAACATCTGTAGGTAATGATGATAAGAAATACATACCGGTAAATTATTAGATATTAAGAAATATTTTTAATAAGGTTAGTTCTTACCCAAAAGCATATAAAGTGCATTGGGGTAACTTAAAATTCTTTCAAAATTACTTTACACTTTTTACTGTAGGTAGTAACAAAGACATATGTAACTTCGTATAAGACGAATAAAGTCTAAGGAAAAAACGTGCCTCGGAATTCAAGCAAAAGTCATTCTCGAATAGATGGCGCACACACCTTTAGCCTATCCTCGGCTAGATGGCGTGACGACACCGTTTCATATTTAACAATTTTAACACATAGATATCAGTGAATGAACATGGATCAAAATGATATAAAAATAATAAAATCATTTATCCATATATATACATTTTTTGATAACTTTATACGATTTCATTTTGAGTTTTAGTAGTGTGTCGATAGATGGCAGTAAATTTACAGTGACTACACAATTTACAATGACAGGACCCCTCTATACTATCTATTCTTTTTGGTAGTAATGATGATGATGACGTGGTAAGCGTTGCAGTATCGTAAGTCTGGATAAAGTACGAAGTGCTTCTGGTTATATAGATATGTATTTGCCATTTTCAAAATTACTAGCGGTATAAAAACATAATTTATCAAATATTTAACCCTTCCTTGTTTGAAATATAGGTACATAAAGGTACATATACAACGTACCTGCCTAGAAGCCGGAATCATGTGCTCAATACTAACACATTATTTGGGAATCGTCTACATCGTCCTGTAAAACTCAAAAGAGAACCCAAAGCTTACCTGCGTTGGATTAAAACGATAATAGGTAGAACTAAATTAATGACTTTAGAAAATGCACCTGAGCCAACAGTTAAATAGGACGCCACGCAACGTAATTATGCACCGAACACCTTACACTTACAGTATCAACTTGACTTTAACAATGTATTTAAATACCCGTTTTATTTTTTATTTTTAGAATTACACGACATAATATTTATTAGTTAATATAAATTATTAAAGGACATGAACAGGAATATAAAACTAAAACTAACTACAATTAAAATTATTAAAACTACAAATTAAACATACCTATCAAAATTTGGTGATTTTTAATAAATATTGTTTTGTTTTGCTCGTTTTATTGCATTGGCAAACAGAACACAAAAGTAGAGTCTTCTTTTTGCTTTTACCAAAAAAAATAGGTAAAAACATAAAAATCTCTTCTACTATGAAATTAAAACATGGAAATTCATATATACATTGAAATATAAAACCAAAAACTTTTGCTCTACAAGTGTATAGAAATAATTAATGTTAATGACGTTACAAATTATTTATGTTGACATCGACTTTAATGTTAACTTGGTTTATATTCAATTGTTTGACATGTTTTTCTTTGTACATGACACATTGTACACAATTTTATTAATCTTATTATTTTTTATTTTAAATTTATAATGTAATTTTTGACGATCATGATGAGAAGATAAACATTTTGACGAATGTAGGAAATTTATAGTGTAATTTTCATCTTGAAATAAAGAAATCTAATCTAATCTAATCTAATATTTCTTTTTACAACCCTATTGTAAGAATGTGCCGTCTGTACATTTGTACAACGACCTGCACGGATATGATGGTCGTTCTTGTCTACGTGACAGTGTGATAAAACGGTCGCCGTCACTTTCTATCCCACGGTGTTAAAAAGTGACAGTTATTTTATCACGTGGATAAAGATGGATAAAGTCATCCATAATACGGCTGGTATCTAAACATAGCCATATTGATATATTCAACTCGAGATTCGCAATCTTTCGGAAACAGGTTATGGAACTTCTTTGCCATCGATCACCATTACTTTAAGTTTCATTAATGTCTTTAATTTCCCTCTTCTCATTATGTGAATTATTATGTTTTGTGCCTAAAATTGTATTATTGTGTAATTAAGTTAGTTTGTAAAGTAGTCTTAGTATAGTTGTAGTTTTCGCTCTAATATATGTTTCATGATGTGCATACATGCTTTGGATTGCATTCCCAACCAAAACCTGTACTGAAAATAATTATTTCATGTGATAAATGTTATCTGTTTTGTGTGCCTGATAAATAAATAAATAAAATATAACCAACCAACGTCCATTTTCTAATATTTTACTTATAATCATAAACCTGATGATTTTATTATGTTCAGTGAAGTGCCTAGAGCCAGACTACTCTTAAGTCGCCCGCCAAGTTTTACGTGAAGTAAGTACCTAAAACCTACCTATGGCGCGGTCATACATTGTTACTGACAAGAGTGCCAAGTCCGTGCAAACTTAACGTGGTTAGAATCTAGATATCTGTATTCAATAAATGTGTATGGATGGAGTAAGATTACTTAATTCTCGTCGAGTGCTTTATCGAGCAGTTATATTGCAGAAAGCCGTGTGTACAGTCAACTGTAAAAACATGGGTGCATATAACTTACTCAAAAATATATCCCATAGTTCTTAATTCGCAGACATAAGAGCTATGGGACATATTTTTGAGTATGATGGGTGCACCCATATTTTTGCACTTTGTACCTACACACTATTATGACACCTACACACTGATATGAAGGTATACCTTCATATCAAAATAATCCTCGCCATTTCCCGCCAGTCTAATTAAAAAATTGTGCTTTTTAACCCCCCAAACCTCACATTCAATACCGAACTTGGTACCTAGATGACAGACTTTCTCGGCATTCATTAGTGAAGTCAGGGTTAGGTGTACACGAAAAGTGCCTTAGCATTTACATGCTCTATATGGAGTAGATAATAATTTTATATGGCTGAGACGGTATGTAGAGCACGTTTATAAAATTTATAGAACGAATTGGAGCGTGCTAACTCGCTGTTCGCGGTTATATTCATCAGACAAAAACTACTTTGGCTATTAGCAGACCGTGACTCTGTGCAATTTTACAATTTTACAAATACTGACGGAGAGATATATTATTTTATATTTAGTATTTAGTTTTAGTTGTTAGTTTTAGGTTTTGTGTAAGTATTGCTTTAACATTGTTGTATCACATTTCAAATTAACTAAATACTGACCTAGTATACTACTGTGTAGTCAGTTAGCTGTATACTACTGTGTAGTTAGCGCAAAATTGTTCTACCTACAACTTCACATAGGTTTAGAATTACCAAAATCAAACAATTTCCATTTTAAAGTTAAGTAGTTCGCTGCCATCAAATATACGTAATACTTATTTGCAGTTATCTTCTTGCATTGCTATAAAGCATGAAAAAAAAAATATGTATCTATTAGGTACGAATGATCTAGATCATTTGCCTGTAGGTACCTGGTACATAATTATAGATCAGTTCCACTCTTCTGCCACATATTCCGATTTTGATACCATTTTATCATAATTAAAACCTTATATTCGTTTATAGTTAATAGTTCTGAAAATTTTAACCGATTCTGAAAAATGTTCAGTTTAAATCGTAATAATCAGTAACGATTTAAAAAAACTATGGCGAAACCAGACTTTCGAATAGGTTTAAATGTATGTATGTATAAAAAGATCTATTGATCATCGCAAAAATCACCAAACACGTCTATTCAAACAACAAAATAGCCTCAAAAGGAATAAGAGTGCGTGTGAACGTTACCCGCGAGTCCACAACATGGCCGCCCGCGCATTCACGCAGGCGCACAATGAGACACCAGACCTGCCTTATTCACAAACCTTCTACCAGTTATGAGCAAGTTTCTAGTATAATTTGACCCTCTAGATTGATAATAACTAAAAGCCATCCAACTAAATTTATACTGGTTTCACAAAATATCAGTAAATATAATTGTGAATGTGACTGGACACGTCTGTCAACAAGCTTTGTACTTGTTCATAATATTTGAGGTCATCTTACGCTTTGAGGCTTTTCAGGTTTTTTTAATGTTTTATGTGCCGTCAAATTTGTGATAATGGGAGTTAGTGGCGGCCTTTTGGCTGTGCAGAGTGTACAAATCTTTATTAAATTTTTGTATTATATAAGTTGTTCTTTCTATCCGCTTGTAAGAGAAAACGTATGCTTCTACTCAGCAATAATAGTTATTTTTCTTCTCGGGTCACCCACGCTAGAATAGTCCACGGCCGTGTTGCATTATAAATTACAACTAATACATACATAGATACATATAATTACGCCTATTTCCCGAGGTAGGCAGAGACCACGAATTTCCACTTGCTACGATCCTGACATACCTCTTTCGCTTCCTTCACTTTCATAACATTCCTCATACACGCTCGCCAGTTTAGGGTGCTCTTGATCTGACCTATCTTCAGGATTTCCCCGATCTGATCAGAGAAAGTCTACTACAACTAAATAATACAAGCGGGGCTCCTTTTCTAATTTCACTTATTAGAAAAGGAGTTCCGCTTGTAATATTAGTTGTAGTTTACTGTGCAATACGGCCCAGGTCCGGGCCGAGACGTCTGATACTTCAGGTTTCTATAAAAAGCATCACGTGATTACCGATCATAGAAAACGCAGTGTCAGAATCCTTGGCCCGGACCCGGACCGTTCTAGCGTGAGTCAACCTTTAATCTGAACCTACACAATCCAACCACAAAATTAGACCATAAAAGCGAAGCATAATTTTTACCATCATGGTATTAAAATAAAAATCAAAACAATCCTTTGATTTTCAACAGTAATACCAAATTATATTATTTAATACATGTAATTAGATTTGTGTTTCTATGAAAATTATAAACTGAAATGTGTGTCATACATACTAGGAAAAGTGACTAAAGCCTCCAGTCCAGGTAGTTCAGATCAGGCCTCACAGGCACTAGAGGCCTTATAGGTAGTCAATAGTCATTTATTCTTTAGACGGTATATGACATCGATTTAAGTAAGTTTATAAACCTTGTATTTCGTGTAAACGCTACAAATATCAAATATCAAATATCAACATTTACATCATCTACATACATCTAAGCAAACAAAGGATCAAAAAAAAATACAAGAGCAAATACTACGCTACTTTACTGTTATAGGTACCTATGTACATAATATACTATAATTATGATAGCAAAGTATATTGGCCGGTTCACATTATTCCAGTAGCATTCCAGTATTTCCAGTCCAGCAATCCAATCCAGTGCTGGAATTCTACTGGAATAATGTGAACCGACACTGGAATGCACTGGAATGTACCCAATCCAGTGAGCATTCCAGTCCAGTGACTCAACTTTTCATTCCAGCTCACCCAATCCAGCGCGTATAATGTAAACGATCCCAGACTGGAATAATGTAAACGATATGCTCCAGTCCAGCACTGGACTGGATTAGCCCACTGGATCACTGGACTGGAATTATGTGAACCGGGCAATCAGAGAGCTGGACGGTAGACGGTGCAAGCGTAGATACGTTTAAAAAAACGCCCATCCATAAAAAATACCTATACGTCTTAGCATACAAAATGCTCAAAAATACATAAGTAGGTATACATAAACGTAACGCATCTAAAGGAAATACCTCTGTCCTTATGTAGAATTTCTTATATAATTATGAGGGTCTTCTTTTGGTTCGAATTATGAAATTAAATTGATAATTAATTAGGATTCAATATTCCGAAGTTACATCATCATCATCATCATCTCAGCCATAAGACGTCCACTGCTGAACATAGGCCTCCCCCTTGGACCTCCATACGTGCCGGTTGGAAGCGACCCGCATCCAGCGTCTTCCGGCGACCTTAACAAGATCGTCTGTCCATCTTGTGGGTGGACGTCCTACGCTGCGCTTGCTAGTCCGTGGTCTCCACTCGAGCACTTTTCGACCCCATCGGCCATCGGCCATCTTACATCGAAGTTACATGTAAATATTAAATTTAGGAATAATCTTAGTATTTACAAAAAAAACTGTCTAGCCATAGAGAAATAATTAAGCATAGAGTGCTCACTTATCAGTTTTCTTACTTAAATTAACTAATTAGAATTCTGTATAAATCAGAAATTTATATTTTATTATAGATAAGACGCACTCATTAAGCTAAAGTGGCACAGAAAGAATACCTACATACTAATGTTGTTACCTCCAAAGCATATCAAAATTAAATTGATTAAGCATATTTTAAAATGTTTTATTCTAGGTCAATTATTCATTAGCATTTTTATTAATTCGATATAATATTTCTTAAAGGTAAGTTAAAAAGAAAAACCAGGAAAATAATAATGTTCATAAGGTATATCGGAAAA
The DNA here is from genome assembly GCF_910591565.1 of Cydia splendana. NCBI lineage: Eukaryota > Metazoa > Arthropoda > Insecta > Lepidoptera > Tortricidae > Cydia > Cydia splendana. The sequence goes on from NC_085973.1 coordinate 14,628,968, forward strand.
AATAAAGACGCTCTGCCGTCGGCCGCAAGAAATTATCAGACACACACCTACAATATTTACCTAAGTAATATACGAGTAGGTATATTCCGTTACGACAACTTTAATTTCAATTTAATTTTATGCCTTTATTATTTTAAAGAAAATCGGTAAAAATACTAGCTCCGTGAATGCTTGTGCGATAAAATAAACATTAATGAACACAGGTAAAAGTGGAAATGGAAAAGGATAAGGTGTAAAAATATAACGAATGAGGAAAGATATAATGGATAGTGAATATTCTTAAAATGGTTCTTATTGTTTTTGTAGGTAAATATCTAATTGAATATAAAATTAAAAAATTCAGGACATGAATTACGCCTTACCTAAACATACCAAAAATTTATAAACTTTCAATGATAGTAGACGAATTAATTTATTAAAACTATCAGCAATTAAATTATATTTCATATTAATGATGAATAGAATTAGTTACTGAAACGATGTTAATAAATTTAATAATTTTATAACGAAATATGTTTGGAGGCATGAAGTTAGAAATTTAGATTTATTTATATTGAGCAATAAAGTTTAAATAAAAAGTCGCTTATTGAAGAGCAATGATTGTTATTGCCTCCCTAAATAACGTCTTTTCAATTTCATATGTGTCTATATAATGTAGAACAATTAGACTGTTACAGTTAATTTTGAACACGAAATATAGAGACATCTTTATTTGGAAAAGTATTCCGGGGTGACAGATACATCCGGCGCGTTATTTTATCCGCTACTATTGATGCCAACTGCACCTATCTACATAATTATCTTAAAATTTTACGACCTAAATGCACGCTCCCCGACTTCCTAGTCCTATACACATCCTGTCATGCTTCAGTGTAACATTAGTTGTTAGTAAAGTTAGACCCGGTGAAAAGCAGTGCACTGCCGAGCATTGCCTAAATAAAGCCCTTAGAGCTTCCTAGTACTACATCCTGTCATGCATCTGTGTACATTAGTTGTTAGTAAAGTTAGACACGGCGAAGTAGACTAGTGCACTGAAACACGCCGAGCATTGCCTAAATAAAGCCCTTAGTTCTAGAGGCAGTACACAACCAACAGGTAAGGTTGACGAAATATAAAGTGAGCCGATCTTTCGAACAAGTTTGAACAAGATCGGCTCACTTTATATGTCAACTTTACTAGGCTAGTCAGATGCAAATATCTTGAATTCAGAACACAAATGTACGCTCTCCCAATTCCTAGTCCTACATCCTGTCATGCATCTGTGTACATTGGTTGTTAGTAAAGTTAGACACGGCGAAGTAGACTAGAGCACTGAAACTCTCACGACATTGCCTTTTGACTTATTTAAGGAAAGCTCGTGACATGGCGACATGTGTTATGTCTATCATCATTTAATTAACCAGTTAAAGACATTATTCATAAACGTTACAAGCTTCAATTAGCTAATAATCATTTGTCCTTATCTGTCATTTTGACTTATGTATTTGTAAGAAAGGGATAAAACATAATTTAACTAAATCAGGCCCGTAAAGTTTCATGTATAAGGGGGAAAGTGTCGATGTCAGTTACTTTCAAATAGGGATATTCGATAGTCGATGAAAGTTTAAGTAGTTTGAGCAATTAAAATATAGTTTAACAATATCTCAATAGTCACAGAATCTCAGAATTTACGCTCATATTTTAAAACGTCAAGCTTAAATTACATGAAACTTGCCATGAACATTAAAGTAAAATATTATCTATGTCTGGTAATAGTTGCTAATAGTTATTTGTTTTATCTACACACATATCATAAACTCTCTATGATGCCTTCAAAATCCGTAAATAATGGCCCACATTACGATAAACTGTTTTGTTACAGCAAATTTCTTATCTGTGAAAATGTGGTAATAGCTTCATTACTATATCAAAATCGATTTGGTAATGAAATTCAAATTTCGAACATCTCTGAAAAAAAAAGCAATTTGATTTGACCCCTATTCTAATATCAGTCGAGATGACGTTTTATTCGAAATCAAATGGCAATTGCATACAATATTGACAAATCTCGCTTGTAAGTTGGTATCGGACGATATGGTAATCGACCCCGACTCTAGTTTGTCTCTGAATTAAAAAAAAAACTACGGATGCGTGACATGCGTGAAAAAAGTTTTCATTTGCCGCCATTTGACGTACAGTTTATCTTTTAATTAATTTGTATAAAATAATTTGTTTTGTTGTTTTTAAAGTAACTATAACAAAAGTTTCGTGTAAAATGTTCGATAAAGATATTTCGGAGACGCCATCTCATATCCGCGAGTTCCGCCAGAGAGGAAAGTGCCCCAATGTCGGTTGTAATATGAGGTTAGTGAATATATCATAGAAAGTTTGTAATATGTGTGTAGATAAAGCAGTGTATGTAACTGTACATAATGAGGCACTAAAACACTCGTGTGATACTATTATGAAACTCATTTCATTCGTTTCATAAACCCACACTCGTATTTTAATGCCTTTCATTATGTAGCAGTCACATAAACTACTATTACAGGGGGGCAAAGTTGTTGTCTAACCGTTTTATATTTATTATCCAAAATCACCATTTATAAAAGTCTATTCTACCAGCAAACAAAAGAAAACAACTCAACGTTACATTTGATTACTTTGCCTCACATGTGAATAAAATGCAACTTTGTTATCAGTTTTTGAGGTGCAAAGTAAGCCTTTCCGAGCTGGTGTGGTAAAAAATGTTTTATACATACAAAGACAATAGAACGAGTATTAATATAGAAGTTTCCTATCCTCTCAATAATTCCTGAAATGAGAGCATTACTTTTATTGTATTGTATGGCGGCGCGGCGGCTAGGTTCACTTAAACTTTCAACTCTCTAAGCCCTATGAGAAGAAGTTCTACACAGCCTAGAAGCAGAAGCTTCTACAATTTTTAGATAGACACCTAAGTATTTTTTTTATTTTTAGGTAGAAACCTAGTATAACTAAAAATTTTAGAAGTAACGCACTTTCTTAGTAACCCATTGAACGCCATTAGTATGTATATTGTATATCATAAACAACAACGTCACTCACACATCGGGCACCACTAACGTGTATTACCGTGAAACAGACAAGTCGCAACATTAGGAACATTACGAACTATCTAAAAGCGAAGTCAAATACAGCTCCTGAATGAAGTGGCCGCGGCGGCAGCATCTCTAGTTAAGTTACAGTGTCTAGAGATCTTTGACAAACAATCTTTTCACTTTGTCTTTAGGAATGCACAACATTGCATACAAATGATGTACTGACTTACTTATTATACCTACAATTTGCCATCTCATTTGAACTTTTAATGTCGTACATAGGTACATTGTATTGTATTGTAGTTCGGGCGATTTTCCGCAACTCGACGACTTGCGCCTATTTTGCGTGATAACATAGGCACATAATATGGGTGTTTATATTTTCTTATGAATCAGAAGACAGAGATAAACGCTGCAAATGAAAATTTTAATGTTGGTGAGATTAGATCTTAAGTTATTTATGTTCAGACTCATTAAACCAAACCTTCAAAGACTGAAATTATTGTAGACACTGGGCCAAAGGCCCTTTTTTGTCCGAGATTATTTATCAATTTATTATTTTTTATATATTTTGTTTACCTATTTGGTTTATGTGAATTCGGAACACACACGGACTAACCCGGGGTTAACTGGTTAAACATTGAGTTACCATGGTTACCAGTACAATTTGACACTGGGTTGACGGTCTAACCGCTTAACCCCGGGTTAGTGGGATGGTGCAACTGGCCCTTAGTCGGTCAGGATATTTTTCATAGACAGACAAGAGTTTAAGATCCTCTATCATAGGCCTTGGTTTGATCCGTAGATATTGAACACGAAACCCTAGTTATACTTAGGTTTACCTATCCTATTTCAACATAGTTACCCCGCCTATAATAAATAAATAAATAATAAAATAAAAATAATGAAATATATCCGCCTATAACAACTGCTTATTTATAATACTTGGTATCAGAACCACAAGTCTTCACTTCAAGTATGTTGATTATGTTCCTGAAAACAACAGCACTAGGTAGCACTAAATCAGGTCCCAAATTAAGCAGGTACGATCCTTTCCCTCAGTTAGGCATCAACGTTTATAGTCGGAAACCTTGTAACTCTATCTCAAGGACATTAGGGATTATCAACCTTAGCTAACGATACCTAAAGTTGCAAATCTCTTGACTAATCTCGAGGAATTACGAGGTTTCCGACTTTAGCTGACGGTATACATGGTAATGTATACAGCGTGAATCCGTACTAAGAACGGGAATGTACAAGTAAGTTTGTATGGAAATTTAAGAATTTTATGACTTTTAAGGCAAAGATCATTGCGTTATTTTAGGCATATTACAATGCGATTATGCCCATGTCGGCTTAGTGCGAATTGGAGACTTCAGACACACCTTTGAATTTCTTAGCCAGGGTTTACTTTGAACCTACAACCTTTTTTGAAAGCCAAACTACTTACTGGCCCAAAAATACGTGACACAGAATTTCAGGAATCATTTTCTTACTTACACATCTTTTACATAGTTTCATTAAAAATTTAAACTACAATTATATAACTAAAACAAAACATTATCGAAAATATTGATAGGTATACACAGACACAAATGTTTGATAAAATATTGATAGGTATACACAGGCACAAATGTTTGATAAAATATTGATAGGTATACACAGACACAAATGTTTGATAAAATATTGATAGGTATACACAGACACAAATGTTTGATAAAATATTGATAGGTATACACAGACACAAATTTTTGATAAAATATTGATAGGTATACACAGACACAAATGTTTGATAAAATATTGATAGGTATACACAGACACAAATGTTTGATAAAATATTGATAGGTATACACAGACACAAATGTTTGATAAAATTTTCAACAATGTGCCAACATGCAATATATGACCCGAACGAAGGTAGATACCTACATACATACAAACATTAAGAGTTTAATAAAATCTTGTGAAACACGCTCAATGGCACTACCATACTTTCTCACGTCAGGTGCAGAGTTAGAACAAATAAATGCTTTTAAATATTTATCATTTTTCCACATCTGAAAGGCAATTCTACCAACCAACATGAAGAAACAACTCAAGACTATACATGCAATTACTTTGCCACTCGTACCACGTTTGCCACTTGTGAATAAAATGCATCTTTCTCATCAGTTGACGAATAAAGAGAGCCTTTATGAGCTGGTGTGGTGAAAAATAAATTATCCCCTCTACTTTGATCATTATACCTTTTAATTGAAGATTGATTTTAAATGTCGCATATCCAAAACGAACCATTTCGCTGGCAGATTATATAAACAACACTTCCAATAAGTCAGAGCACACACCACTAACTAAACACTCGAGCAAAGCCGTCCCAAATCCTAGTATCCCATCATCTACGCAAACACAGCCCTAGCCGTAGGGCTGGCGATTTGCGCCACTTCTTTCATTGAGTGCAGGGGAGCCGTAATTGCGCGCCTGCATCTCGCCAGGAAACTCAGTTATAGGCATTTTGCGTATCGTTTTGTGTCGACACTCCAGCCACCACGATTCCAACCACTACGGAACGAAGTCTATTTCCCTTCACTTTCTTACACGCGTGAAAATATATATGCAAAAACGGATCAGATAGATACATCGACAGGGTTTTCAAGTTTGTGATTCGTCTATCGTTTTTAAATTGGTATTGCCGTCTTCTAAGTTTCGTAGCTCAAAGAATAACGCTGATTGCATAATGCGTATGCATATTTATGCTCACGTGCGGTTTGCGGCGGTTAGTGCGAGGATATTTGCAAGTTTGATGCGTTGAGGATAGTTCCTTTGATTCTCTTTGTTTAATGGGAATAACTGTATTCTTTAAGAGATACTTAGACTACAATTGGTTTGTATGCATATGTCTTTGTATTACAATTGAGTTTATTTTCAGTTTCAGGTAGATACATTAAAAAGAAAAATAAACAATATATCTATAAAATAAAACTAAATTAAAACTAATACTAAATTAAATTCAAATACATCTAATAAATTGGGCCCCTTTGGCATGGTGCCGAGGACGCTGGCAGCATTTCCCCGCTGTATTGCGATGTTAATACGTTGTGCGAGATAATTCCCAGCACTTCGGTCATTACAATTTGAATGTTAATATCTAATGTTATTTAAGAATGTCATTTTAAAATGAATGTATAACTTCGATTGTATGGCGGCGGTTAGGTTCATGTGACTCTTAAATTACATTTGTATCCAATAAAAAAAATTGTAAACATATTTTACTCAATCCAGATATTAATTTACATAGCCAGATATAATTTATATTTATTTAGCCAATAATGCGGCCAGCCTTCTGAGCGCCCTACCGAGCGACTACGACTTAGGTCAAATTTTTTAGCCAAATTGAATTTAATTTTTAATATTATTAATGTAAATTCTTCAAATACCAGAAATAATAATTTTCTCTATTAGTTATTTAATATTTTGATAATGAAAATCGACGTTCGTCTACTTTTTAAGTAAGGTAAACGTACTAGCTCGACATGCTAATATTGACAATGACTTCAGTTTTAAGATGACATGTATTGGGACCGCGTCGGGCACCAGTACGTTTACCTTACCTCCCTACATAAAAAGTAGACGAATGAGTTAGACCAAGATAAGTCTGCAACGATTTTGATAGCATACGCAGTGCCAGTGTTATTTATTTGCAAGTGTTATATGTAAAATAACACTTGCACTGCGTGTGCTATCTAAATCTTTGCAGACTTCTTGGTTTAACTCTATCTACTTAGTTGTGCCAGATATAAATTTATGGCACGTATTTAACCGGTCAACTTATTAATCGAATTTGAGTAGGTAGTTTAAAAAATAGAAATGGGTACTAAAATTAATAGCTTGGCAACAAAAACAGAGCCTTAAAATATATTAATATGAGACAACATTTTAATGCCGTTACAGCTTTTGTTTATTTTTAGGCAGGTACCAAATATTTATTTGGCAACTGAATTATTATATTGGAGACCATTTATGAAGCACATTTTAAAAAGGAAACGGTTATCTATTAATTCAAAAATGAAGTTCTTTTAAAATATTTTGTTTGGTCACTACACGGTCAACCTAACACGCTCCTCCTCGCTTCGCTCGTCGTCGCACCTATCTTTAGACTCTCGCAGAACACCGTGATAACTATTGAAATTAGTAATTAAAAATTTAAAGACCTAACGGTATAATGGCCATGGTGTTTCATGATCAGGAATTTCGACTATAAGTATATGTACTGACTATTGATTGGTCAATAAATTTGTGGTGTTTTGTGGATTAGGAAATTTTACAATTTAAAGTATTAGGTATGAATATGTTTAAATTATTTAAAAATGGAGCATTTAAAGCTTATGTATATAGGTATCTTAGGTATTCTGTATATGTACATATATAAACAACCAAATTTTATGATCGCTTTACAATATTAGTTCCCAACTTATTATTTTAGACGCCAGCCTATCAATTCAAGTTCCCTATATTTTTTTTGGATTGCTTGATCTTGCTGCCAGTTTTTTAATATTATGATGCTTAAATCTGAGGCTAATATACATTTATTGGCGCTAAAATATGAATGCACAGCCAAATTATATTATTATATGCCCAGTGGAAGTTCCTGTTTAATATTTTAGTTGCCCGGTTAATAATAAGCCTAAATTTATGATGAATATTCAATATTAAATAATTTTAACACGTAACCAAAAACCTTTACTTTTGTGACATAAACTGACCGTATAAATATGGAAACAAAAAAAGAGAACCTAATATTAATTTAACTCTTTACTTAACATTTATGTATGTATTTCACAAACTATTAAGTAAATACCAAACTAATGTTAGCTAAGGTTCTATTGTACTGTAAAATATTTAGGATTTATAATCAAAGGAATTTTACTTTAATATTTTTCCAATAGCTTGGGTACGGTGACCTCATCTGCATACAACGTATAACGTTATAACGTAAAACATTAAAAATATGTATTGAGTTGACAGCTTCCCTATCATCCATGCTATGTGAAACACACTAAAATAAAAGTGCAGGTTTTATAAGAATCATATGGTTTGAGCACCATCCTCAAAGTAAAACGATAAATAAAATACTATCCCTATTAAATTCGCTATTAGCAACTGATTTGTTTGAAGTCGGTGCCAAACCATGTAGGTAGTTAGAATAGCTACTGGTCAATAATACTCCCAAGCAACTATCGAAATGATAAACTCCTCTTTTTTTGAAGTCGGTTAAAAATCAACCTGTATGTACCTATATTAGGAATTTTTCAGTATACACAGCTAACCGATACGCTAACTGCATGCGGCGACTGGCATTATGCAGCATACTAATGACAGAGGGCGTTGATTAAAAACCGAGGGCGGGGCAGCCCTGCGCTAGGGTTGACGACGCCATTTTTGAATTCTTTACTTTTTTGCGAGTGAAAGTTGAATTGCGGGATTTTCTAGAGCTGCTTGCTTGATATGAATTTGTGTTTATGTTTAAATATTTAACCAATTCGTAAAGGTGACATTCCGGTAGTAACTGCAGCTGGATTAAGGATAGCTCACGTTAGAACAGTCCGGGTCTAAGCCGACGCGTCCGATACTTCATTTTCTATGATAGGTTATCGGTGATCACGTGGTGCGTTCGGACCGTCTTTAAAGAATGGCTGGAGCTTCCGGCGCTCCGTTTTCTATGGAAAGCGCCACGTGACCACCGATCAGCCGTCATAGAAAATGACATGCCGGACGCTTCGGTCCGGGCACGGCCCGGTCTAGCGTGAGTCATCCTTTACTGTTGCGACATTACTGCTGCGGCAACGCGATCGAATTTTTCAACAAATGTCAATGATTTTATAAAGGGAATTGACAGTGAGAGCGCAGCGCCCACAACAGCTCAGTAAAGGTGACAGTCCATTTCCAACGACACAACGACAGCAGCACTACCATTAATTTTACTATGGAAATTGACAATAACACCGACGCGTTTGTAGTACTACTACTAGTAGTAGTTGTAGCTGCGGTCAGAAATGGAATATTACCCTTATTGTCAATTTCCATACTAAAATGAATGGTAGTGCTGCTGTCGTTGGAAATGGACTGTCACCTTAAAGCAGCAGCAGTACCTTCCATTTTATGTCATCTTCATAGTCGAGTTTTAATGACAATTCTGTACAAATAATATTTGTTTAGGGATCAGAGGTCTTATTTTATGTAAAAGAGGTAGTAAATTTAATAATAATAGCTTTTCATAGCGTTGGTCATCCCGATATATTTTTTCTTTTTGTTTGGTGTTTGTCGATATACGATTGTCACCTTGGCTAGGCACCCGGTTAACCTGTGGAAAAATAGATTTCAGCAAGTCTTGTACAAAATAGAATAGGTAGGTAAATAAACTGAGCTGACAATTCATTTCAATGCATGAAACAATTGACATTAGAAACGTACTTTAAAATGGTGTAACGAAACTTGTACGAATTAAGTACTGCGATTAGATTTGAATATTATGCTTTCTTAAAGCAAATCTGGGTCTTATCAATGGGGCCCTAATTCTTACACGTAAATGTAAAAGCTCTACCATGGCTCTACCTATTTCTCAAGAATTTCCTATCGAACTGGGTTGATAGGAGATTCTTGAGAAATAGGTAGATTTGAATTGATTCGACTGACCAGTCAAATCAATTTAATTGAATTTACCTTTATGAAAAACAGAACAATGCGTCACGTTCAAGAAATTTTCTGAAAAAATAAGTGCTGTCTAAGTTATTCTAATTATTTTGGGATGTGAAATAGTTTATTTCAAATTAGGCAGCATTCCTATTGTGATAAAAATGGGCCTAGCAATCACAGTTATTTAAACAAATAATATATTTAACTGAATTGAGTGCTGTCCTTTACCTATCTAACTATTGCCTATTTGTTTTTAATTACTAAAACATTAGTTGCTACCTACTTAAAGGCTATTTTTTTATTCGGTAGACTAAAATCACATTTCATACTATGAAATGTTATTTTATGTTCATACTAGGAAATGTCATTTTAGTCTACCGAATAAAAAAATAGAATTTAGGTACGTAGGTACAACATTCACTAAGATGTATATTGTTAATTATTATTTCTCAAGAGTCAAGAATGAAGAGTCAAGTGAGAACATTGGTGTTTCCAAGTGCGTCGGCATTACGAATCAATGATTATCAAAATTTAACTAAGTTATTACTACTAAAATACAAAATTGAACTATTAAGAAACTTAAAGAGTACCTTATAGAAAAATGTTTTTATTCTGTCGATGAATTTGTAGCGGACAGTTGTACTTAAATTTAGTTTACGTTGTAAATATGTATATTTTATGTATATACCTAATGTGTGAATAAGTAATTAGTGTAGACATTGCAACACCCGATCGGGTAGTATGTAAGAACCTAATATAATATTTAATATATTTTGTACCTACTACATGTATGCAATTATGAAAGAATAAAGAATAAGTATTTATAATTCTTAGAACATAATATATCTGGTTACTCTTCTCTAATGGCTGGCACTAGAGCCTGTAGAGGCTGTATTAGAGATAGGTTTCTTTCGTCATTTTCAACACCTACACTGACATGTGTAAATGTATTAATTTCCGCTACCTAAGGTTTGCCTGGAAAAAATCTCTTTTTAGCAATAAGACCGCCTGTTCTTTACCTCTGCTTGTGTTTCTGTTTTCTTTTACTAAGGCGTGTAATAAAGAGTATTTGTATTTTAGGTATTGTATATCTAAAATGATATCCATATGAACTACTTAAATATACCTACCTATGTGTTTTGTTGCAACAACGTTTAGGTATGTAAGGGCCACTTGCACCATCCCACTAACCAGGGTTAACCGGTTAAACCTGTAACCAGTACAATTTGACACTGGGCTAATGGTTTAACCGGTTAACCCCGTGTTAGTGGATTGGTGCAAGTGGCCCTAAGTAAATAAAATGTTTGTGTGTAGGTATTAGGTGCTTACCCATTTATTTTGTTGATATTTACTTGTATATCTTCTTTTTCAGACACTGTTCATTTTCAACACCTACACTGACATGTGTAAATGATTAATTTTAGCTACCCAAGGTTTTCTGGAAAAGATCGGTTTTTAGCTATAAGACCGCCTGTTGTTTACTTTACTTGTGTTTCTGTTTTCTTTTATTGAGGCGTGTAATAAAGAGTATTTGTATTTTAGGTATTGTATATCTAAATATGATATCCATATGAACTACTTAAATACCTACCTATGTGTTTTGTTGTATCCCACTAACCCGGGTTAACCGATTAAACCTGGAGTTACCATGGTTATGCCGACGACCTTGTAGTCATCGTCAAAGGCCCTTGCCTCAACACAATATCCAACCTAATGCAAGGAGCTCTAAACACAATATTCAAATGGTGTAGAGAAAATGACTTGTCCATTAATCCGAGCAAGACTGTAATAGTACCATTCACAAGGAAACGGAAGCTCGATAAACTCACAAAACCAAGACTTAATGGACAAATAATACCGTTCTCGGAAGAGGTCAAGTATCTACCTCCGGGTCACCTTCGACCAAAGGTTAACTTGCAACCCTCACTTGAGAAACATTATAGAAAAAGCGAAAATGGCCATGCGGTCATGCTGTCGAATGGCAGGAGCAAGATGGGGCTTAAGACCCAAAATTGCTATGTGGTTATACACAGCTGTAGTGAGGCCAATTGTCACCTACGCCTCCGCAGTCTGGTGTAACAAAACCAGCCAAAAGACAGCAATAGACACTCTAAACAGCCTGCAATGCACGGCTTGTTTAACAGTAACAGGCGCCTTCTCCTCGACACCGGGAGCGGCCCTAGATGCACTGCTGGACATCATACCACTCCACTTGCAGGTGCAAAAGGAGGCCAAGCAGTGTGTCTACAGAATATGCACGCTAAACAGGCCAAAATGGCGCTCTCAGGCATTAACCAATCAAAAGGCCTGGGTTTTTGCAAATAGAACCCTTAGCATGCCCGCTGATGACACGCACACCGAATGTCATCTCACCAAACTGTACACAGTAGAAATACCTCCTAGAGACAAATGGATCAACAACCAAATGTAGTCGAAGAGGGAAGCCACATCTGGTATACAGATGGTTCCAAGAAAGGCAATGATGTAGGATGCGGGATCTATGGTGAGAGACCTAAGCTCAGAGCTAGCGTCAGCATGGGCACACAGACAACCTGTTACCAGTTAACAGTTAAACCTGTTACCAGTACAATTTGACACTGGGTTAATGGTTAACCGGTTAAAGTTTAACCGGTTAACCCCATGTTAGTGGATTGGTGCAAGTTGCCTTAAGTAAATAAAATGTTTGTGTGTAGGTATTAGGTACTTACCCACTTATTTTGTTGATATTGACTTGTATATCTTCTTTTTCAGTCACTGTTCAAGCAAATAACTTACATAAACAAACACTTTCCACACAGAAACCGCACTATATACAGCAATTAAAACTAAAACAAAACGACTGGCAGCCAACACGCCGCCATTATAACTGGCCATTAGTCCCAAAAACAATAAAATCTCATTCAGCGGCCGCCATATTGGTTCGAATGGGCCAATAATTGGCGCGCGAGGCGGTTCAGCCAATCAGCGAGCGCGATTGGCGTTCCAGATTCAAAATTAAACATTAAACTGTCAGGAAACCTTAATTAAATGCTATTGATTAGGGGCTCAGGGGCCGACGGGACTGTTTCGGAACACAATGAGCCCTGATTATAATTGGGACCATTCAAGTGTGAACAGAATGGAATTAAATTTAAAATCGGCAGTCGACTGAGTAGGTTTTTCAGATAATTACGCCCTTGGCTTAGAAAATGTGATTTATTTATTTTACTTTTATGGGAGTAAACTAGGTGATCGTTATCTCATTTTGTAGATGTTCCAAATCATTTAATACTAAGACACATACATCATTTAATACAGGGGGCACTCAAATGGCCTATTACAATTAAAAAAGAAATTGTCAAACGTTATTAGAGGTCACGTCACGTATTAAGCGAAGAGTTCGTACAAGACAAATGAATACAATTTTATTCATTTGTATTATAGAAAACCTAATTTAATTTGTAATATAAGGATTATTCATAAAAATGTATCTGATTTTTTTATAACTTAAGGGCGCGTATTGGGTTAAGATATTTTATTATTAATCCGAAAAGGATAATTTGTTAGGCATTTAGAAAGAGAAATAAGAGCGAGTAGAAGTATTGCATCTAAAATTTCAACTTGCTCTATTTCTTTGTATTTCAATTTCTAGCAACGAAAACTACTGTCATAAATATATAGTTGGTCAAACCAAATTTGTCAGTAAATAAGAAAAAAAAACTGTACTCATACTTTTCTTTTGGGTGCTAGTAGGTACCAGTGTAAGACAAAGATAGTATGATTCTCTCTGTCTGTTTGAAATGAGACAGTCCTTTGACAAACTATAATCATGTTACCTACTTGAATGTTCATGTCAAATTTCGTGTTATTTAAGAATGTCGTTTTAAAATGAGAGTGTAACTGATTGTATTCGCGGCGGCTAGGTTCGTGTGACCCTTAAGTCGGACTCGAGCCAACATTAAAAACCTAGCAACCCCTTAACTCCGTGTGAAGAAGTTAAGAGTTTGCGACTTTTTCCGACCTTTTCGGTCTTTTCGTTGGGTGCGTTCGGGAACTCACTCTTCTGGACTAATATGATCTTATTCGCGTGTCTATAATTTGAAAGCTAGGTATAGTAGACCCCTATTACGGAGGTCCTCGATGACCCAGTCAGCCATGACGAGATGCCTCCAGGCGCCCTGATTGCATAATGACGAGGTAAGTCACATACTGTATAAGTATACTACGTGTAATATGCCCGGTAAATAAAATATCTTAAGAGCCCCAGCAAGCTCGGCCGAATTTCATCTTACGATACAAACAGAGTTACGTTTTCATTATAAAACTACGTGTTGGATTGTAATGTACCTTTGCACATACAATGATATGAGGTATAATATATCTAGTTCTGTATGTACCTAATTAGTTTCTATAGCTCCCGTTTATAAAACAAACGAAATAGAGCAAAAACAGGTTTTGTAAGAAAAGCTTAAATTCGCTGTATTTGTTTAACTATCTTATATCTTTAAACGAGCAATTCTTGTATATTTATTTATATATTATACTTAGGGCTTATTTATAGGTACTTAGGGCATACTGAAAATTCCCGGACTGGCCACTTAGAAAAAATAAGACGTCTCATATGTCAGAATTCAGAAATTTTCAGTATGGCCCACGTATTTATATAGAGCCGTTTCCGAGATCCCCGAAATATATATATATTTCGGAAATGGCTCTAACGATTTCGATAAAATTTGCTGTACGGGGATTTTCGAGGCCGAAAAATCGATCTAGCTAGGTCTTATCTCTGGGAAAACGCGCATTTTTGAGTTTTTATATGTTTTCCGAGCAAAGCTCGGTCTCCCAGGCATTGGTATCTAAAGCTACATAAACTAATTACAACGAGATATACCTTAATCCTAATGTAAGTACAAAGTTTCAGAGCAATCTAGCTATAGTCGTTTTACAATGAGAGCGTAACTACGTTTGTAATATCGAGAACCGAGCTTGCTGGGGACCCTTAAAGAATTATCGACGGCAACTAAGGAACAAATCAAATTATTTTACTAGACACAAGTACACACATATTCTTATACCTTTAAACGAGCAATTCTTGTATATATATATATATATATATATATATATATATATATATTTCGGGGATCTCGGAAACGGTTCTAACGATTTCGATGAAATTTGCTATATGGGGGTTCTCGAGGCCGAAAAATCGATCTAGCTAGGTCTTATCTCTGGGAAATCGCGCATTTTTGAGTTGTATGTTTTACGAGCGAGAGTTTAAAAAACCGCAAATTATGGCCGGCATAAAACAAATTCTTATGTGTGAAAATGATAATATTGATTTGTAGGTAATAACGTCGATATCGATTTAATAATGTCATTCAAACTTCAAAACTATGGATCTCTACCCAAGGTATATCTACCGTCCATATTCAAAACAAGGAAATTAGATAGGACCTCATTTCTAGTATGAGTCGAGATTACGTTTTATTCGAAATTAAATGTCAATTGCAAACAATGGCGGTCGTTGCATGCGGTTCCTGAACGCATCATAATAGAGGGGTTATAATGTAGATAAAGTGGTGTATGCACATAATTTTACATAAACACTAATTTTAAATAATTTGATTGAACCCAGAAGAAATAGTTAACTTACAAATTAATTTCCTTACAGTAAGAAATCCTTTTTAACCCGACTATGGCAAAGCCAAAAGAGGTTCTAAGTATACAAAATCAAATATTGAGTTTTCAAATATTGAAACTTGGCTGTTTCAAATTATTGAGTTTTCGTGGTTTTTTGTATTCGATGCCAATGATGCCATACATGACGGACAGATGGGAATATTTATTATTATTATTGAGAGCCTGTTGTGTCCCACTGCTGGGCAAAGGCCTCCCCCCGTTTTTTCCATTCTTCCCGGTTTTGAGCGGTTGAATATTTATTGTCGTAATTATTAGGTATAATTTTATCTTAGTAACTCTACTGTAGCTGGTAGCTGCGCGCAACTACGCTCCCTACAGGTGTTCACGGAAGACCAGCGTCGGGTACTACTCTAGTAGGACCCGGCATTATGCTGAGTGTTCACCTTTTTCAATGTAGTTACAGTGTACAAGTTAGATATAAGTCTTCTTTTTTCTTTCTTTCTGTGTACTGTATGTACCTATTGTATAACTGTGTACTTACAGTGAAATCAATGATATTCTATCCTATTCTAATAATAATTCATATCAATACATCTATTCCCGACGGCGACAAATGGGAATACACCGTTTTCGTGGCCCCCTCTGTGTATACTAAGCGTTGGTAAGTCTGCCTACTTAGAGAATGAAGTAGATTATTCATTATGCATTTTTTCCATGTCTGTAAAGGCGAAGAAGCTCTCGAAGAGGCGTCGCGAGCACCCGTCGATTCTCCCCTCGGCGATGGAACTTCCTTTGATTACCAATGGATAAGAGTGGCGGTTGATTCGCGCCGAAGATGAAATACTTGACATAAGGTGACGTAGCTTTAGGTAGGTAGAGTTAGACCAAGAAAAGTCTGCACCGATTTTCATAGCACACGCAGTGCATGTATTATTTTAAACGTCAAAGTTCTATGAAATTATGACGTATTAAATAACGCGTATGCTGTCAAAATCGCTGCAGACTTTTCTTGGTCTAACTCTAGGTAGAGTTGTCTACCATAATCACAGTTTTAATTTATCTTTAAGAGGGGGCTAACGCAAAATGTCGTTTATATATTTATTTAATTTTTACACGTTTTAATTTATTTAAATAAACAAAAAATATATTTTTTTTTATTTATTTAAACTTTATTGCACAAAATACAAAAATAGTACAAATGGCGGACTTAATGCCTAAAGACATTCTCCTTCTCAATCATGGGCAAATACCGTAAAATATTTCACACTTAAACCTATATTTGCAAGGGCAGATTCCAACCAAAAACTTACTTAGCTGTTATTTAAAATATGGAGTAACAATCATAAAAAAAACATACAACCGAATTGATAACCTCCTCCTTTAGGATTTGGAAGTCGGTTAAAAAAACCACGAAAACATGTCTAATTTTCATTTGTTTTCAAACCGGCAAAAGTCAAACGAAAGAGCATGTGCATAGCAATGATAAATATTAAATAAATTATTTAAAAATATTTTCCATAATGTCCATGTAGGAAAATAGGGACTACATTTGAATGAAGCAGAGGCCATCCACTATCCTCTTAAGTTTACAGATCCACATTACATGCAAATTATTTACCTACAATGACATCATTCTGTTATCGTCAATACAAAGTGGTATCCAGACGGGCCGAATAATTGGCACCGATCATCAATTTTAGATTTATGGTGATATTAGAGCCCTCTAAATTGAAAAAATACTGGCGTCACAAATTGGTATTCTTGCGTCCGCACCTCATTTTATCAGTAATATCGGTCATTATCGACGGTTGAATTCGGCGAGCCAAATTGGTGTTTTGCGTCCGCACGTCCTGATTCGATCGGGAAATTTAATCAGATTGGTGAAAATTTACTAGTCTTGATATCACTTACGGATTATCAGAAACCTTCAAAATCAATGCGTAGGTAATACCGCCGCAGGTGTTATGACAATTATTAAAATCGTCCGTGACGTTCGGCGTTAAACAACACGGATTAGTCGCAGTTCGGGTAACAAGCGCCGTGCTCATTAGCGCTTAACGAGCGGCACCCGCCCGAGATAGCGGCACTCTGCACAGGGTGATCGCTTGTCATCGGCATAGAACCGAGTTGACTTCCTTTCTAATCTAATACCGAGCAATTCTTGTTTATTTATACAGGGTGTTTGGTACATTTTTGCCAAATTAAAACGGCAGATAGGTTGAGTCATTTGCTATCTTCCCAGACCTAAAAAATTTTGCGCACGTTTTTTTTTTCCAGCTCTTTGTCAGTTTTTCGTACATTTCAAATTTTTACTTGCGCAGTAGTAAAAAAACCATGGCCAATTGTTTTTTCTAGGCCTGAGTACCTACCAAACGCTCTGTATATACATTTCGGAGAACTCGAAAGCGGCTCTAACGATATCGATGAAATTTGCTATATGGGGGTTTTCGGGGGCGATAAATCGATCTAGCTAGGTCTTATCTCTGAGGAAACGCGCATTTTTGTTGTTTTCCGAGCAAAGCTCGGTCTCCCTGATATTAGAGTTAAATACAGTAAGGTTCATTGAGTAAGTATTAGGATTTAGTCTGATAACCTGCCTGCATCTGTACCGGCGTGCATGGTACCGATGATAGTACGTTAACTTCATACCTTAGAGAGACAGCTTAATGAGAGAGTCACCTGAGATGGGACCATTTAGTGGCACTTTAATCTTATTTTATGTTTCCTTTTATATAATGTAATGTATTGTACCGATTGTTTGTGCTTACGAATAAATCAATTCTATTCTATTCTACCCCGCCCCGCCAACTCCATGAAAATTTATATATTATCGGCATAAGTTTCCCTTATCTTAGTTACAAAGCTTTATCAGCCACAATTCTTCCAATACTATTCAAATATTAAATAATTCTATTAAGTAGTTTATAGTGTCACAATGCAGTCAGATATTTTGATAGCTCACCCTGTATCGGCAGTTATTCGCAATACATTACGGTATAAAATAATTCGGTATCGGCGGGCGCGGTCGAACGGCACGGAATCACGCACTGCCGGCACACAGCCCGCGGCTACAACCAGGGTTGACGATATGCACTTTTAGATAATAAAATAATAGCTACATTTATTTCCTCTCAAAAATTATACGATTTATTGATTCTGGGAACCTAATATAATGAAAATAATAATTGAAAAGTACGAGCAATATCGATATTGAATATATGCATACATCGGAGTTTTTGGTATGGGAATGATTTCATGTAGGTATTTGCAGTTTTTTTATTGTAAAATAATTACCAAACCATGAATTTAAAATAGGTAGTAAGCTCCAAATGTGCTTAGAAATGTTAAAATGGTATCGGTTTTTACAGTTTTTACCTATTTTTTGACTAGGTAGTGTAAAACATACCCGCACCAAAAACCCTTTGATTATAAGCCTTTTACATTTTGCTTTTATAAGCATCTTTCGCAAAACTATCATCAATCACTTGAAAAAGTGCATGATCGGGTGAAAATGAGAACAATAATAGCTAAAAGTTTCAAGATCATCCATTTATTTGTCTATCTAATTCAAATCAGTAATACCTCTGTCACGGGAATGCGTGCTTTTGAGGCAATGTTTTTTAAAGAACTGACTGTAGATGTTGATTGTCCAAATGTCCATGTTACAAATATTTTCACAAAAGTGATTCAGTGCAAGCACTCTAATAATATCCAAATAATGCGTGCGTCTAGCTTGCACTCATTTATTTGCAGTATAATATTACTTTTTACCAACCCTCCAGGATTTTCCCTTGTGACAACCCTGTCATTGTATCACCGAATTAGTTTTTACACAGTAACGAGCGAGTCAATCGCGGGGGGGAGGGTGACGGGAGGAGGATCAACTTATAACGAGTTTGGACAAGTTGCTAATGAGTGGGACGCGCGACAGCGCCTCTCGCTTTCACACGACGTAAGTACACTATGCAGTTAAATTACTACGCTAAAGAGCTTGTTACTCCTATACAACACGTCCCTATATGACATTAATTATTCTTGTTGTAGTTCGCCCAGAACAGAGAACTCGCGGTTCGCCAAAAAGTTAGATCAATTGAATGCACTGATGTCTGTGGAGTCATTAGACATCTAAACATAGAGATTAAAATAAGCGCCACTTGCAACATCCCACTAACCCGGAGTTAACCAGTTAAACCGTTAACCCAGTGTCAAATTGTACTGATAACCATGGTAACTCCAGGTTTAACTGGTTAACCCCGGGTTAGTGAATGGTGCAAGTGGCACTAAACTGTATATATGATAAGCTGTAATCTTTCTTGTCAAATGTCAAATACCTACCTAGTTTTGTAATAGTCTCACTGAAATACTTTATAATTATTACCTTTACTGTTATATATTTTTTAGATAGTATTCTAAATTGTCAAGCTCCTCCACAGGACAGGCGTTGCCTAGTGTGGAGGTCAGTAAAAACTGTACCTTTGTGAATATTCATTAGAAAATAAACATTTTATTCTTTATTCTTCTTCTTCTTCTTTATGTTATGTTTATTTTATTTTTTTATTTCGTTTTTATAAATCTTGCCAATTATGTTAATACCGTAAATTAGAAAACAATGTTATAAATGTGTAAACCGAGCACTTTCATTTGATACCAAACTAGCGACCAGAATAGCAAGACCCCTCACAAATTGCTTTTTGGCCTTCTAGGCTCTTCTAGCTCCATAACCCCTTGATTGAGCCTGCTCATAATTTAATGACTAAAATATAATGACTTCATCTACACGTTTACCGAGTTTCATTTAAATAAGAACATGCTGATGCACACTGCTGATAGTTCAGCTTAAAAACATCGAAATGCCGGGACGTGCCCCTGGCCAGCCATGTGTTGCAAGTTGAATGTAAGAACTTCACTTCACTTCGCTCGCTCGTTCGATAAGAGGGACATCGCAATACGTGCGACACGGCAGGAAATATCTTCTGTCGTGTCTCAGTGAAGTCCAGGAAGCGAAGTGAGACTGGTGCTCGATTCCAGTGCCCACCCTCCCGCTCCTTGTCCCCATCGTCACGCTTGATACGTTACCTTACGATATGTTTCAAGCGTTTGTATTAGACCCATTATATAATACTGCATGTTATGTTAAGTAGCGTCAGCCGGCGACACCGATGGACAACATAGTTATCGGATGGTGTTAGATTGCTCGTCAACAAGCGTTTATCGTAGACCCAATATACTGCATGTTATAGTTGTGTCGCGTCGCCGTAAGTTGCGACAGTCGGCTACACCGATGGGCAACATACTTATCGGATGGTGTTAGACTGCCCGTCAACAAGCGTTTGTCGTAGACCCAATATACTGCATGTTATAGTTGTGTCGTGTCCGTGTCGCCGTAAGTTCCGACAGTCGGCTACACCGATGGGCAACACACTTATCGGATGGTGTTAGATTGCCCGTCAACAAGTGTTTGTTGTAGACCCAATATACTGCATGTTATAGTTGTGTCGTGTCGCCGTAAGTTGCGATAGCCGGCGACACCGATGGGCAACACTTATCGGATGGTGTTAGATTGCCTGTCAACAAGCGTTTGTCGTAGACCCAATATACTGCATGTTATAGTTGTGACAACTTGTGTCGTGTCGCCGTAAGTTGCGACAGCCGGCGACACCGACGGACAAAACACTTATCGGGTTGTGTTAGATTGCCCGTTAACAAGGAAAACTGGTTCAAATATGGTTTAAAAATAATATTTCTACTCGCACTCTATTAGTCAAGTTGGAGGCTCGAGGAGCTGGGCTGGCAGGACTAGCCCACCCACCCCCTATCATGCAAAAATAGGCGCCAGTCTTCGAGTTGCAGAAAAACGCCCGAACTACATACAATAGAATACAATAGTCAAGTTGGACCTTATAATCTTTGTAATCTTCATCTTGCTGGAAAGAGTTCTTTGGTGCTCCAAGAATCCGAGAACCGGAATAAAATGTAGGTAGGCTGCCACCATTCCCCATGTGCCGTTCGTCGTAATTCACGACGTTCCACGCGGTGACGACATCTGAAATCAAATAGGGTATTTGACTGTACCTATTTAAAATAAATTATTTTACACTTTGTATGAAATAAAGCACCCGAAAAAAAATAGAGAAACGTAGGCAGCAGTTATTTTTAGCCACAATATATATTTTAAAACCCGTATAAAATTATAAAGAGTAGGTAATTTAATCGTGAAGTCACATGCTAGTGTTTCATATAAATTCCATAGTAGCAAATAATAAACTGATTTGACTAGCAGTCAAATACCCTATTGCAGCGAACCCACTTTGACAGTCCTTCTCAACCAGCAGTTGAGCATCGCAGTCACTTACTGGCAGTCACGACCAGCAGTTGAGCATCGCAGTCACTTACTGGCAGTCACGACCAGCAGTTGAGCATCGCAGTCACTTCCGAGGATTCTTCGCTGGAGCTCTTCGTGTAGCCGTGTGTTGTTGTGTTTCCTTTGGTGGTTACCACTACAGAGAAGTGGCAACCAAGCACGTCGGTTCGCATTGAGTCATTGGGGTCACCACTTTAGGGGCAGTGGCTACGGCGGTAGTAGGTAAGTTACTGTTAGATGGTGAACATAGACTAATTTATTCCGTATTAACTAGTGCTAATATAGGCACAGTGGTGCTATCGTTAAGAAAAGATACGGGCAGCAGAGGGCCTACCGCGAACACCAAAGTTCGCCAAATGCGGGCATCTTTCTCTTTTACTCCAATTAAGGCGTAAGTAGAGTGACAGGGAAAGATGGCCGCAATTTGCGAACTTCGGTTTTCACTACAATCACCATCTGAATATCAACTCAATTTCCATATTCACCCAAGATTAAAATCGAATCGAATCGAATAGACAGTTTAAAATCGAATTATGATGACAGTGACAGTAAGTACATATCTACAGATTACCCCCCTATTCATAAAACTTTACGGGACTGATTTAGTTAAATTATGTCTTATCCCTTTCTTACAAATACATAAGTCAAAATGACAGATAAGGACAAACGATTATTAGCTAATTGAGGTTTGTAACGCGTTTATGAATAAGGGGAATAAAGAATATCCTATCATATTTTCTCGATAGCATTCGTAGGTATATCGAGAAAATAGGAGGGAACAAATTATTCACTAGAGTCTGTATGCGGAAAGAGAAGAGTCGTGGATTATATGGGAACTAGAACTAATATTCTCTTTCGGCACATACTCTACAGCTACACTGATATAGATAATTGTACCCCAAAATTATAGTTTTTTAAACTGGACTATATAACGTTATTATATTATTCCAAAAACATTCGCTTCTTTCTGATTCGAAAAGCAATTTAAAAGAAATACCAAAATCTCCGACTCATTAAGCTTGCATTATATACTCTAGCAAACCCACTTTGTCAGTAAAAAAAGGCGCAAGATTCAAATTTTCTACGGGAAGACCCTTCGCGCCTAAATATTTTTAATTTTTTACTTTTTCTATGACGGAAATGGCTTGCCAAACTATATTTATTGTAAAATCGTGAAAATGAAAGTCCATACCATTGGTTCATTACGGTTTTTCATGAGTTTCATGAATTGGTTCATTCAACTAGTAGTCTCAGTTAAACCAATACATTCAAGTTACTTTTGGACCATAGTAGGGAGATTTTGGACTGGCGAGTGGCGTGTTTTGCCACGCTGTGTGTACTTATTTAAATGTAAAGATATTTTTGTAACACTCAATTGTATATACCGCGACTAGGTATTTTACGGCCCATATAACCATTCCAGTCGCAGAATCACAAAGTGGTAACTAAATGTCAGATGTGTCGTAACAGAGTCCACACAATGTGTCTAGAATTGTTTCGAAACAAAGTGTCGTCGCCGTGTCTACACTTTTCCGTAACAAGGTGTCGACACATTTGTGTGCACTTTGCGTGCGGTTTGCGACTAAATCTGACAGCAAATGTCAATATAAAATACCTCTTGAAAACCAAGGTTTGTCAAACTACTATTAGTGTCTCGTGTGCTCGTAATTCTAGTAAGTCATAATGGGCAATGCAAATGATAATAATCGACCGAAACCATATAAACACCCAACACCCGTCAACCTTTTACAGAAAAGTTTTTAAAGAAATGCAATAAGCTACTTAGGTCAGGCAACGAATGCTCCAAAAGTTGTAGAGGGAAATGCTCGGAACACAATTTTTGACTCCGTAACTCGGTTTGACAAGTTAGGAGGTGAACATATCAAAAGTCCCCGGCCGTAGCCCTTGAGAGGGGGCTTTGAAGGTCCCATTTTCCGGTTTTTCGATTATATCTCGGAAACTATGCATCTCAGCGACATGGCCACTTATACAAAATGAAAGTTAATTTAATTTGTTACAAGTTTATTCAGTCAATTTTTTCGATATGTTGAATAGTTTTTGAGATATCCGCTCTTGAAAGTTTATTTAGGGCTCTCAATTTTATCTTGATATATCTATATCAGTGAAGGTGCTAGGCCGTGTTTGGTATCGTTTTCGTATAAATCTGGGGTGCTGAATCCATTTAAGGTATCACATTGACACCATTCCACAAAATAAAAAAAAATCTTTTTAGGGTTCCGTACCTCAAAAGGAAAAAACGGAACCCTTATAGGATCACTCGTGCGTCTGTATGTATGTCCGTCTGAATACACAAAATAGTTCTTTACCTATAGATGACAGGAAAACCTATTAGAAATGTGCAGTCAAGCGCGAGTCGGACTTAATATACGGAACCCTTAATACGCGAGTCCGACTCGCACTTGGCCGGTTTTTTTGAAACTCCTCTTGACGCTTAACCGCTGAACCGATTTCGTTGAAATTTGGTATAGAAATAGTTTGCGTCCCGGAACAGGACATAGGATAGATCTTATAACCAAAATCATCTTTTGAAGGTGTGAAAAGTGGCGTGGAAATTTGTACGGGAAATCAATAACCGCTGAACCGATTTATATGAAATTTGGGATGGTCTACATCTTTGATTTAGTTAAAAATGATAAAAAAACATGACTTCAAACCTAAACTTAAACAGTATTAACTTCAAGAAGTCAATTCTGAATTCCCCCCTACACCTCATTTCACACCTTTAAAGGATGATTTTTGAGATAACTTATTATGTCCTGTCTCGGGACTCAAAATACATATATGTGTACCAAATTTAAATTAAAACTGTTCAGCAGTTTAAGCGTGAAGAGGAGTTTAATAGAAAGTATTTTAATATGTTTATATGTTTTTACTTCGGAATGGTGTCAATGTGATACCTTAACTAAATTTGGTACTGCGAATTTATACGAAAACGATACCAAACATGGCCTCGTAGCTTTACTGTTGTAGAAGTCAAAATAAAATTGAGAGCCCTAAATTCTTATTACTTGGCCAAACTTGTGTAGAAGGAAAAGGTAAAATAAAAGTCTTCGGCAGGAATATAAGACACAAATATATTTTTTTTTGCGTTACTATTTCAATCATCAAATATAAACATACCTTGATTATATTATTCTAGTGAGATCCTCATAGATAAACAAAAACATTTACTTAAAAAATTACAAGGTCGAAATGTCACGGAACTTGTGAGAGTAATATGTGAAAAATAAAAACTTTTATGACAAAAAAATCTGGACACAATTTAAGAATCACCCAATTGCGTCGAGGAATCATCTGTATTTTTGCTTGTTTCATTACCTCCTCGCTTCTTTTTTGTCCTTTGTATTCTGTAGCAATTTGTTAGATCTGAAAATAAAGATAATTTGCGTCGTCACGGATGTCGATTTATAGGTTTTAGGGAGTGCAGAATTCGAAAACGATGATCATTTTATAATCCAAGATGGCGGCTACGTATTTTGTCATAAAAGTCGTCATGAATATCGTTTTATAGGTTTTAGGAAGTGCCGATTTCGAAAATGATGACCAGTTTGGAATCCAAGATAACTGCCGTGCACTTTGTCATAAAAGTCGTCATGGATATCGTTTTATAGGTTTAAAAGGGAGTGCAGAATTCGAAAATGATGACCATTTTGGATTCCAAGATGTCTGCCGTGCACTTTGTCATATGACCCGTCATGGATGTTAATTTATAGGTGTTAGGAAGAGCAGAATTCGAAAATGATGACCATGACCAACGTGCACGGCAGACATCTTAGATTCTAAAACGGAATAAACATAATTTTCGAATTCTCCACTCCCTAATACCTATAAATCGAGATCCATGACGACTTTTATGACAAAGTGTACGGTAGACATCTTGGTTTCCAAAATGGTCATCATTTTCGAATTCTGCACACCCTAAAACCTATACATATAGTAGTTCGCCCCGAACTGTGAACTCGCGGTTCGCCAAACAGATCAATTGAATGCAGTGCTACTTATCTGAGATGGGCATTTCGTAATTGATTCCTGATTCCACGATTACTTGAAATTACTTTGTAAACTGATTACCGATTCCTAGATTACTTTGTAATCTAACAATACCGAATTACCAAGTACAATTCCATTTGAGGAATCAGGAATCAATTTTTCGAATACTACAATTACTAGTAATAGAAATCAATGTCGATTCTTCATTAGGTACAGGAATATATATTACTTGATTCCTTTCAGATTACATTTCGTACTACTACATAAGTACTATCAAAAGTACATTTCGATAGTAGATATAGATGTTGTTGACTTAGGGTCGGTTGCACCAAACTGTTCGTATCGTTAAAGAGTTCGCAAAATTTTTATGTATGGAAAGTTTCATAGTAAAGTGCCGGGGCGCGCCGGCTGACGTTGATCAGTCTGTCAAATGTGGTTGGTGCAACTGGCCCTTACTAGGATGCATCTACCGATACCTTATTTGAAACAGGTGTGCAGATTTCGAAATTGATGACCATGACCAATAAAACGACATCCATGACGACTTTTAACATAGTGCATGGCGGCCATCTTGGATTCCAAAATAGTTATTATTTTCGAAATCTGCGCTCCCTAAAACCTATAAAACGACAGCCATGACGACTTTTATGACATACTGCATGGCCGCCATTTTGGATTCCAAAATGGTCATCATTTTCGAAATCTGCGCCCCCTAAAACCTATAAAACGACATCCATGACGACTTTTATGACATAGTGCATGGCCGCCATCTTGGAATCCAAAATAGTCATTATTTTCGAAATCTGCGCCCCCTAAAAACTATAAAACGATATCCATGACGACTTTTATGACGTAGTGCATTGCCGCCATTTTGAAATTGAAAATGTTATCATTTTCGAAATCTGCGCCCCCCATAACCTATAAAACGACATCCATGACGACTTTTATGACATAGTGCATGGCCGCCATCTTGGAATCCAAAATAGTCATCATTTTCGAAATCTGCGCCCCCTAAAACCTATAAAACGATATCCATGACGACTTTTATGACATAGTGCATTGCCGCCATTTTTAAATTGAAAATGTTATCATTTTCGAAATCTGCGCCCCCCAAAACCTATAAAGCGACACCCATGACGACTTTTATGACATAGTGCATGGCCGCCATTTTGGATTCCAAAATGGTCATCATTTTCGAAAGCGGGGCCCCCTAAAACCTATAAAACGACATCCATGACGACTTTTATGACATAGTGCATGGCCGCCATCTTGGAATCCAAAATGGTCATCATTTTCAAAATCTGCGCCCCCTAAAACCTATAAAACGACACCCACGACGACTTTTATGTCATAATGCATGGCCGCCATTTTGGAATCCAAAATGGTCATCATTTTCTAAATCTGCGCCCCCCAAAACCTATAAAACGACACCCATGAAGACTTTTATGACATAGTGCATGGCCGCCATTTTGGATTTCAAAATGGTCATCATTTTCTAAATCGGGGCCCCCTAAAACCTATAAAACGACATCCATGACGACTTTTATGACATAGTACATGGCCGCCATCTTGGAATCCAAAATGGTCATCATTTTCGAAATCTGCGCCCCCTAAAACCTATAAAACGACACCCATGACGACTTTTATGACATAGTGCATGGCCGCCATTTTGGATTTCAAAATGGTCATCATTTTCTAAATCGGGGCCCCCTAAAACCTATAAAACGACATCCATGACGACTTTTATGACATAGTGCATGGCCGCCATCTTGGAATCCAAAATGGTCATCATTTTCGAAATCTGCGCCCCCTAAAACCTATAAAACGACACCCATGACGACTTTTATGGCATAGTGCATGGCCGCCATTTTGGATTCCAAAATGGTCATCATTTTCAAAATTGGGGCCCCCTAAAACGTATAAAACGACATCCATGACGACTTTTATGACACAGTGCATGGCCGTCATTTCGGATTCCAAAATGGTCATTATTTTCGAAATCGGCACTCCCTAAAACCTATATATCGACACCCATCTCGACTTTTATGACAAAGTGTTTTGCTACCATCTGCATGCAAGACATTTTTACGTACAAAAATGGCCCTCTGTCAACTTTCAATCGAGATTTAATCGATAATTTATTCGATTAATATTCAGATTAATTCAATTTCAATCTATGTTAGGTCGACTACACTAATCGCGATTAAAATTTGAGAATTAACTTTTTTTATTCCATTAATTAGTCGAATAAACAGTTAATCGATTAATTCCCATCTCTGACCACGGCATTTTTACACTTTGAGAATATCTGAAAACAAATCAACACAAGGAGCCATTTTGCAAATCCAGTAACATACCAGTAACTTTGTTATTACTTTTGACAGCGCGTGTCATGTGTCAACACAGAGTCGACACAAAGTCGAAACATTGCAACTACTTTGTGACTGCAATATTTCTCAGCCTTAAACCATATTTATACATCATAATTAACAAGTTTCGTAGTATGTAAAGCGTTATTTCCGTTATTTAAGTATAGTATACGCATCGAAGTACTAAAAATGCTTCAAATAATATAGTTATGAACACAGGCACTGAGAAGTAAACAATTTCATTTCCGGCTAAACTAAAACAATGTGGTGGCGCGTTGATTATATTACACTTAGTTTATCAAATCACTCGAGCAGTTTAATTCCCCATAATAATTTAAGTCCTATTGTAATATAAATGCAAACAATATATAATTACGTCTTGTAATCCGTTTTAGAGATGGCGTATTAATGTCACTTATTTTTATTTAACTATTTTTCCATCTGACAGTTTCCATTTGACAGGAACAAAATGAACGAATGAACGAATGATTTTGGCATAAAGTAGTCGCAAAGTCGAAACAATGTGTGCACACGGCGACCACACTTTATGTCACTTTGTGTCATGTGTCGACCCTTCCCCATTTCTGGTAACTGTGTCGACACGGCGACGACTCTGCGACTGGAATTGTGACCGAAACAGACGGTGTCGACACAAGATGTGTCAACACGGCGTCGTAACGGCGACTGGAAATGGTTGTATGGGGGTAGGTACTTACCTAAAGTATTTATTAATCACATGAATCACATCAAAATACAAATAGCATTACCCATCACAATATTATCAGGTAATACTTAACTACCAAGCTGGTGAAGAAAATAATTACATGAGGGGTGGAGGTGGCGAGGGCTAGGAATTCATTTGCGGCTCTCGGGACGCAATCTCATTTGTAGCGGCTGTTGGAAAAACCAGTAATTGTGCCTTACCTACGCAGTTGGCGTAGTACGTGTAGGTATATAACTGGAAACCAACAATGATGGGTATATAAAGCTGGTTAGGCTGTATTTTTAGACTAATAACAGCTACTGTCATTATTTATTACTCGTTTTTGAGTACGAGTAAGTAGTGGAATTATATTTTTTTATCAAAAAATTATTGACGACCTATTCAATAGAAAATGTAACAAAATTAATTATCATTAATGGCTTGCTTGACGCGTCGTTGGAATCCAAAATACACACATTAAAAAAAAATACGAATCGAGTGACATCTACCTAATTTGTTTTCGACAATAGGTCTCACTATTAGAAAAACCATTAATTGCCCCTTGTCTAAGTTCTAATCTGATAGAGTCTGTGAGAAAATACAAGAGTAAGTAAAATGTACATGTAAATGTATATCTATTGCTCATACATATATTCCACGACTCCTCTCTTTAGAAGAATACGAAAAAGAATAATATTTGAAGGAAAAAACCTTGTTAACATTATCAATATCCTGTGGCCTCACACTAGGCAATGCCTGTCACGTGGTAGCCCGATTCGTAAGCTAAAGGTTAAGAAAAAAACCGGGCAAGTGCGAGTCGGACTCGCACACCAAGGGTTCCGTACCATTATCTATAAAAACGGTCACCCATCCAAGTACTGACCCCGCCCGACGTTCGACGACGAACTTCGGTCTAAAATTACGTTTGTTGTATGGGAGCCCCACTCAAATCTTTATCTTATTCTGTTTTTAGTATTTGTTGTTATAGCGGCAACAGAAATACATCATCTGTGAAAATTCAGCTGTCTAGTTATCACAGATCACGAGATACAGTCTGGTGACAGACGGACGGACAGCGGAGTCTTAGTAAAAGGGTTCCCGTTTTACCCTTTGGGTACGGAACCCTAAAAACGCACAGACTCTATATAGCGTGGAAATAAACCATAAGAAAGTAACTGTAGGTAACATACAGTAATGGCGAGGCTTATCTGTATCTAAAAAAAACAGCTAGGCGAGAAAATTGCGTCTACAAAAAGTCAATAACCAGTGTTCACTGTTTCGTCTGTTTTAGAACTGTTTTAAAACTTGTCGGCGTAAATTTTTCTTATATGCTTTAAATATTAGGCGATCAGTACATAAAGACCTGTGCTCATTTCTAAAACGTTGACAGACACATACATTTTACAGCTCTTGAAACAAAGTGCTGGAAAAGCTAGCCAAAATAACTTAAGTAGGTACAGTCGCCATCAGATATATCGGAGCGGCCAAGGTGCTCACAAATATCGGAACACGCCTCTATTGTCAGGGCGTTAGAGCGCGTGTTCAGATATTGTGAACACCTTGGCCGCTCCGATATATCTGATGGCGACTGTACCTACTCGTACCGAATCACATCAAAACTGACTGTCCATGCAGTGGGTGCCCTGAAAACCAGCGCAGTGTCTTACACACACTACTTATGCTGAGTGGCATCCTATTTGGTGTACGTTTCTTTATATTTTAACTTGATGTTGTACCTAATGGATGTTTTTACGTTAAATAAATATTTTCTATTTCTATTTTTCTATTTCAACAGAGACAAATTTTAAGATATTTAGACATAATACCATTAATTATTATTTGGCTATGTAAGTCAAGTATATTATACGGTATATGAAAAATTGAATTAAATTTTGGTTACTTTTCACTCTTTTCAGACAAAAATTGCATTACACAGACCCTGTAAAGGAGGTTTTATAACTAAATTCAAAATAGTTCTATAAGTACAGGTCTATGATTTTTTTCACCTCGTGTGTTACCTTAGTTCTTATACCTTTAAACGAGCAATTCTTGACAATTTATTTATATATATATATTTCGTGGATCTCGGAAACAGCTCTAACGATTTCGATGAAATTTGCTATAGGTATGGGTTTTCGGTGTCGAGAAATTGATCTAGTTAGTCTTATCTCTGCGAAAACGCGCATTTGAGTTTTATATGTTTTCCGACCAAAGCTCGGTCTCCCAGATATTACTTGACTTACATAGCCAAATAATAATGGAATTGTGTCTAAATATCTTAAAGTTTGAATAAATCCTTGTCTCTGTTGCACTGTTGGACAGTCAGTTTCGATGTGATTCGGTACGAGTAGGTACGTTAGTACGTAGGTAAGTTATTTTGGTACCTAGCTTTTCCAGCATTTTGTTATGTATATCGTCGGATGACAAGCAAAACTCACTAAGTACTATCAAAAAATTAAAGTAACAATGCACTTTATTACACTCGTAACACGGTTTATTGTCCAATAATTTCAATGGTGTTAGTTAGTGACTTTTGCGTCACCCGACGATATTTATAATGGAAGTGTTCCGGTAATCAAGTGAATTAACACTAAAAATACTTAGGTAAGGTCACTGTGGCGAAGTCCGGCATACTTTTTTTTTTTTGACTTTGGTGTGATCTAGTTCCATTATTTATTCACCTATGTTACTGCTTGTAATCGCATACGATGAAGAATTTAATAATTAATAGTTTAGCCTTAGTGACAGATCATTTCAAACACAAATTAAGCAAAAACAATGGCATTTTTTAAAATTCGGCGAGTAGACGGACTTCCCGTGCAGTTTAAGGGAAATCCGTCTAGTTATGATATCAGCCAATCTATGGGTGCGTATATGTTCGTAGTCAAATTCCTAAAAAGAACGGATCAAGGCAATGAAAAGTGTATTTTAAACTTGTTAATATACGGTTCAGATTCGAAAAAAACACCATTTTTCTAAAACAAAGGCAAGTACATATACTACCAAAATGGGGTGGTAAACCTTTTTTGGCAAATAATTAAACATAATTATTTTTTTGATTTCCGAAATAAAAGATCAATAGTAATTTTAAAATGAATTTTAATCGTTTCTTTTAATTTACTGAGATCAAAATTTAATAAAGTAACATCATGCGCAAAGTCAGGAGGATTTTTTGACCTTATCAAATCGTTATAATATTAAAGTCGCAAAACCAGTTGGTAATCTCTGATTTAACGAAAGTGATTTAAGAAAATATGACGGACTTGCCTTGAACATAATAGACGGACTTTCCAACTTAGTCAAATTTTAATATGATAAATTGTGGAACGTATAATTACAAAACTAAGCTAATTTCTGATATTTTAAAAATAGAATAAAGACAACTGGTTCTTATGCTACCTGCGTTGTTACTTTCTAATGCACAATCTTTTCAAAAACTTTTTTTAACTATTTTTTTCGAACGGCTGTTGCACTATGACTTCGAGTTCAAAACACGAAATGACTTGTTGAGGCGGATTGCTCTGAAGTTGGTTGTCACAGCGCCATCTGTTATACAATGACGGAACTAGCGCGAAAAACTGGTTAATCGACTGGACTCCAAAGTCGCATACGCCTTCAAATTCAAAAGTTATAACGTGTTGATGGACTTGCCTTGTAGACGGACTTGCCCACAGTGACCTTAATTACAAATTAAATTTAGGTAAACTAAATTGACCAATTAACACTGCCATGAATGCTGCAACCAGTGCAACGCCACTTCACGCTTAACTTGAACTTTAAGTCTCAATAAAATCTAGAGGCCTGAAACAAGATTATACGTAGTTACTATTAGAAGTATTAGAACAAATCAAATTATTATCAGAAAATGTTTTTATTTGTTTTTATTTCAAGTAGAAACAGTACTATATAAATTATAAACTGAAATAATCATGTACCAAGAAAAAGTGACCAAGGCCTCCAGTGCCCCAGGCTGGCTGGCTGGGTGGCTTTTTCTTAGTCATCATCATCAGTATTTAAGAGCTATGCTCTTGTCGGTGGAGTAATCGCCACTCTTCTTTTTGCTGGGCCAGCCTTTTAACTCCCTCGTTTTAACACGACAGAAACTCTATCTTTTACTTGGCTGAGATATGTGAGCCTGGGCCTCCTCTGCGTCTTTTTCTTAGTATATGCCATTTATTTCTGTTTATATGTAGTGAGCTATTTTTTTTACTTTGCGCTTTGGAAACCGGCACAAGCGAGAAAATTTACAACAAAGGAGACGATTCAGGTTAAAAAATGATATTCCGTTTTCTGATGATCTGCTTTTCTTCTGAACACAACTTGGTCGTCCAGATATATAATGTACCTTTTGATTGACGTATGTTTATATTGATGAATCTAAATAAATATTATTTCAGCTTCGCGTCAGTAACTGGCAGGAAGTTGCGCAGGATCGGGACAGGTGGCACGCTCTCGTTTCGGAGGCCAAGATTCTCTTTGGATCGCTGAGCCAAAATAGTTAGTTAGTTAAATAAATATTATTTACATTTAGAATGAAAAGCCCGAACCCACTACTTTTGGTAGCAAATGTAAACGTAGTTTATTCGAATCTCAGTTAGTTTCTCAAAATTTGAATTAATTAATTTATTTATTTTACCTTTATTGACTGTGCCTACTCCACGTAGGCATTTAAATTATTTTGATGGGTTCACATTTGCGCCCGCAAATGCCTAAGTTAAGCCTACTGTCCACGGAAGCGTAGCTGGCCGCGTAGCCAAG
Organism: Cydia splendana; assembly: GCF_910591565.1. Lineage (NCBI taxonomy): Eukaryota > Metazoa > Arthropoda > Insecta > Lepidoptera > Tortricidae > Cydia > Cydia splendana. Next base: position 14,662,538 of record NC_085973.1, read on the forward strand.
ATGCCAATCGCTTACGCTCTGTAGCGATCGAAACGCAACTGTCACTGTCACACTAATAAGGAAGAGTGATAGAGAGACATAATGCTTTTCGTTGTCGAAGCCAGTGGTGGGCATTCAAGAATAAAATCATTATTTGAATAAGAATTTGTAGGAATAAAATCATCTCGATTTTATTCCCGTCAAAAATATTCAAATAATTTTGGTCGGGAATAATTCGTATGAGAAAAAATTGAATGAGAATAACATATTCATAATCAAATAAATATAATCATGATTTTTATTCGAAATAATATTCCACGAATAAAAATGTGGTCTGGGTACCGTATAGGTACTAATTACGTATAGTTAGGTAGATGTAATAGTAGTTAGTCTCTTGTCTAATTGATACCCATTTTATGGAATAAAATCTTACAAATTGACCGTCGCATAGTTTCAGTAACCATATTATTTTTAATTTACTAACCAAATCATTAGGTTCAATTTAGCTGGTCTAGGGGCCTAGCCAACATGCCAATCGCTTGCGCTCCAACAACGAAGCGCTTTCTGTCTCTATCACTCTTACATATTAGTGCGATACAGAGACAGAGATAGCGTTTCATTGTCGTAGCGCAAACGGTTGGCATGTTGGCTACGCACCCTATGTGCCTACCCAAGATGACAATTTTTGTTTTTAATTTAATAACCAAATCTTTGGGTACAATTTAGCACAATTTAGCAGTTCTGCCAATCGCTTGCGCTCCAACAACGAAGCGCTTTCTGCCTCTATCACTCTTACATATTAGTGCGATAGAGAGACAGATACCGTTTCGTTGTAGTAGCGCAAACGATTGGCATGTTGGCTAGGCCCCCAGAACAGCTATATTGTACCTAATGATTTGGTTATTAAATTAAAAAGAAAAATTGTCATCTTGGCTAGGCACCTCGGGTGCGTAGCCAACATGCTAATCGTTTGCGCTACGACAGTGAAACGCTATCTCTGTCTCTCTATCGCACTAATATGTAAGAGTGATAGAGACAGAAAGTGCTTCGTTGTCGGAGCACAAGCGATTGGCATCTTGGCTAGGCCCCCAGAACAGCTAAATTTACCTAATGATTTGGTTATTAAATTAAAAAGAAAAATTGTCATCTTGGCTAGGCACCTTGGGTGCGTAGCCAACATGCTAATCGTTTGCGCTACGACAATGAAACGCTCTCTCTGTCTCTCTATCGCACTAATATGTAAGAGTGATAGAGACAGAAAGCCCTTCGTTGTTGGAGCGCAAGCTATTGGCATATTGGCTAGGCCCCTAGAACAGCTAAATTGTACCCAAAGATTTGGTTATTAAATTAAAAACAAAAATTGCCATCTTGGCTAGGCACCTTGGGTGCGTAGCCAACATGCCAATCGTTTGTGCTACGACAACGAAACGCTATCTGTCTCTCTATCGCACTAATACGTAAGTTAGATAGAGAGAGACTATACGCAACTCTACGGAGCGTTTGGCATATTGGCTAAGCACTCTGATCGGATGATAGAACTAGATAGTGTATAGCGGAACTCTTCAATGTGTACTGTACCTAAACTAAAGTAACAAATATCAATTTTATCCGACTTTTAAATAGAAGGCTGAAAATCAACTCACAAAATATAACCGATTGTACTACAAAAATTAACTTAATTCTAAATAACATTTTAATTGAATAAAACCTTATTTAGAATAGTCCCACTTCTAGAATAATTATTCTGTTTTTTATTCCGCATTTAAAATAAAAGTGACATGATTTATTCACCTTAATTTTATTCTAAAATAACTAGTGCAAGAATTATTCTAATTCAAATCGATTTGAATAAGAATACAATTTCTGTTTTTATTCTTATTCTTATTCAAGTTAATTTTTGCCCAACTCTGGTCGAAGCGATAGCGATTGTAACCTTGGCTAGGCCGGCTGCATAGACGCGTATTTGTCATTGTACAACTCTGTCCACGGAGCGGCTGACGCGACGTTGCCGCTCCGTGGACAGAGTTGTGCGGTTTTGTATGTAGGCTGCAAGCAAGCGTACACCACGCGTACAATGACGAATACGCGTCTATGCAGCTACGCTTCCGTGGACCTTGACAGTAGGCCTTACGTTTCTGCGAGGTCAATGCGCTAGTGATTAAATTAAATTAGAAATTTACCCTTATTAGTTATTAAGCCACGGAGCAGAACCTAAAAGATACGGGTAGGAATTACGAAGCATTGCAGCACTTAGTTTCTAACACCCCTTTCAAGCACGAGGTTTTATGGAAAATTAAAAGGTACCTGTCATACACGGAAGGATCCTTAGTTAAATGCCCACTCCAGAGGGACGAGTGACGCCGCGGGCAAAAAGATACCCTTTACGCGTCCCAGGCACAAACACTCAGCTTGTCACCGTTTCCAAACCCCTTATATTATCGACTTTATCAACTGGTAATAAGGGCTAGCTTGCCGTTGCTGACGGTACAAGATGGCCGCGTATTTACCCGTCCCCTCTATGTAAACATCCATAAAAAAGCGCTTTACTATTTGCATTCATATCTAAAGAAAACATACATGCTAAATATTGCGAATGTAATTCCAACAAAACACCTAACAACTTAAACCCCACCCTGTTACTATTACAATAAGATTCAAATTCGAAGTTCATCGTTACCTGTTTCGAATGCATATTGTGTTTGAATGCGTGTGTTGCCTCCCGCTCATACCCTGGTGCAGCGATATGCTGTCTCGCTCTTGCAGTGAGTAAAAGGTGGTGTGATTGAGACGTAACTGCCAACTGCCACTGGTCCCATTATACACCTCGAGAATAGTAAACACGCGTAGGGATGTCCGCAGTCGATATCGCGATAATCCTATTAATTTTAATAAATGTTAAAATTCGCATGTTTGAGTGTAGGCTACTCAATGTCTTTGACTTTAAGTATAATTTATATTTTTTTTTTCTACCTACAAATTTTTTTTTTTGTTTTTAATATTCTTCCAAATTAAATAGTTTTAAATGTCTATGATATAATCATCATCAGGCATCGGAGTTTTTGTCGCATGGTAAGACTAATAGCAAGCTATGGAGTCGACATTTGCCATAAATGTAAACTCTTATTCATACTCATACTCATTTATTTAATTTATCTTAAAATGCCTTTAGAGCGGTCGGTCGTGTATATTATCTTAGTCGAATTATATATAAAAATATTTTTCTATTACATTATGAATTCATAACTTCAACTATTTTAACATACAACTATACAAACTACATCGCTGCGAAAGACCTAATGTCATGTAGGTACTGACCGCTGATAAAATTGATTAGTATTTATCAGATGTCAATCACTGGTGATTGCAAACGTAGTAGTTATTTATATCTGTAAGTGGTAAATACGTTGTGGATTATTCCATAATTAATTATTATGCCTAACCCAGAAATAGCTGCAATTTTGGCATGGATAGAGCCATACAACGATTTACAATATGACTATGAAAAATCTGCTAGAGTGTGCTTGAGTTGTGAAGTACAACTCACCCAATTGAAACATAAATTTATTTTAAAACATATCAACAGTATTCTTCATCAAACGAAATCCACTGGAACTTCAATATACACGACCGACCGCTCTAAAGGCATTTTAAGATAAATTAAATAAATGAGTATGAGTATGAATAAGTGTTTACATTTATGGCAAATGTCGACTCCATAGCTTGCTATTAGTCTTACCATGCGATAAAAACTCCGATGCCTGATCATCATTATTTGAATCCATTAATAAACATAGATCACATTCTTATCCAGCAAAATCGAGGATTACATACAATATAATAGTCATAGGTATTAGTGTTATACTGTAATGACAGCTACCTCACAAAAATAAAAAATGTCTACTAATATGTAAGGCTTTCTTTTCTAGCATTTTGTTTAAAATGTCGAAAGACGGATATGAATTGTGGAATAACAAAATATGATGACGGTCGGGATTATGGAATGACAAAATATGTAGCATAGTCGCAATTATATTATATAGGTACCTCTATTTATTTATCAATATTACAAAATGAAACCTAATATCAAACTGTTCACATTACTTACCCGCTCAATCGCAGTGAAGAACCTAAAAAGTAAAAAAAAATTACGTATTACTCGTAGTAGAATTAGACAAATAAGATATTTTATTAAAGATTGGACGCCTATCTTTAATAAAATATCAGATTTACAACCTATAGTAAAACTACTATTTTCTGATTATTTTTCTTTGAGAGAGAGAATTACAATCGACTATATCTATCCCACATATATCTTCCAGTAAATTTTAGTTAGCCACGATAGGACTTAATTTTTTGAACAATAACACCGTGAACTGTGCTACTCCAAGAAGCATCGCAACAACTCGATATCGATACTCAGCACGTCCCTAGCTCTCGCCGCTCACCCATCCATAACTAATAGTTGGAGAGTCCCCGCACCGCGGCGACCAATCGCGCCCGTCCACGCGCCACCTCGACCAATCACAGCGCAGCTTTCCAGAAAAGAATCTCAAAAATTATGCCAGCGACTTTCCAGCCCTGGGCTCTAGGTCGCGGTTTCCACGCAAACTTTTTTATGCACCCAGTTGCACATAATACCAACCTTATCGTAAAGCATTGCGTCGGAATGTGTGTATTTTTAAAGTGGTTTTATGGAGCACGCAGGGTGATTGTAATTGCGATTGCAAATGGCGTCGCAGGGCTGGTTAATCAAATATCAAAATGGATCGACGTATTATTAGATGATGGGTCGGAGAAGCGCAATCTTGGGGAGTAGAGTTCGCGAGGGATTAGGATTATTACATCAAAAGATTTAGTGGCAGAAATAAAGGAATAAAAGTTATATTTTCATCTTCTGTTCTGGGTAATTTTGAGGCGCAGATCAACTCAAAAAGAACTATTAGAAGATATAGGACATCGAGCATATCACCGACATAGGTAAGTTTATCCGTACCTACTAATTTAGTATGAGGCCGCGAGTGGTTATTTCAGGCTTGCGGCCTGTACTTATGTGAATTAAATTCAAATTTATTTTTTAAGTAGGCCTCAAACTAATATTTATAGTGACATCATATAGTGATATGAATACGTAATACAAAGCAACACAAATACCTGGGTAACAAACATTACATTATAATAATTTTAACACATGCCAATGTTTTCGTAGCGCTACGCTCGTAGCCGATCCCAGCGTTTTCCTGCTTTGTAGAGGAAAACGACTACGAACCGACAGGCCTATTCGGATTTCGAGATAATAACAAGATCTTGAGACGATTTAGAGATCAACTAGATCTACATTAGATATCGGCTAGATGTTACTTGGATATCTAAGTCATAACTTGTCGAAATCGTTCAAGAGGACCTCCAGAATCGCGGAAACGTCAAATTTGACATATCTATTTTACAAATATCTTTAAATTATCCGTATCGCAACTTGTTGAAGTCTAGTAGAAATCTAATTCATTTTCCGAATCGAGCCGAGAGAATCTGCCGAGCGGGTTCCCGGCACTAAATGTAAATAATTACTACAATATAACAGGGATACTATGTACTTACTTATATTAAAAACGCATACAAAAAATCTGTTTTAAGCATAAAATAAAATAGCATGTAGGTAGGTATCTGACTTCTGCTAGTGTGTAAAATTGCATACCTATGCAATTACTTACCTACCTAAGTACATGGTATAATAATATACTCCGCCTGGTACTCCATTCCCGTCTTTTCTAGGTCACCTAACTGACACGGGCTTACGTCATCATGCGACAGCGCTATATGATAATATGCGATAGCGCTATATATAGCGGCCATGTTGTTGTGACGTAGCCCCGTGTCACTCTGGGAATGGAAGACCATGTTTTATTAGACTATGCCTAAGTATATGTTGTGGGGCCTTCGTAAACACTTCACACTCCGATATAATGGAGAGATTTTGTAGTTCGTATTCTTCATAACCAACATCATTTCCTTTAAAATTTGTATATAAATTGCGTAAAAAATTGCTTGACAAATAACTGAAACCTTCTTGTACTTACAACGAGAGGAGACTAAGCAAGCCGTATAATATATGTACCTACAAAGCTGTATGATAATGATTGTCATCCCTGTCTGACCGTCTGTCCTTGCTAAAATCTGCGTCGTCAGCGCCTCTTTTATGTCATCAGCAATCCTAGTGAATGAATTCACACGTCAATGAACAATGGCTCGAGTGGTCAGCTGCAGGTACCCATTGTAAGAAGATTAGGGATTCGCCAAGTCATTGCAACTTGCACTTTTGACGGGAATTTAATTTGTATTAAGCTATTATTGATTGACAATGATCGGACAATCAAAAACATTTCTAGAAAAAAGAATTGTTAACATTTGAGATATTTAGACGTATGAAGAGAGATAAGACACATGCATAATTCATGGCCAAATGTTTAAAAAACGAAGCATGCGAATGAGATTTACTTATGAATGGAATTCAAAGTACCTAAATTATTGTTTCAGAATGGCCTAGTAAAAATAAAGAATAAAGTAACTTTTATTCAAAACGCTACGGACTAAATAAAATTATATATGTAGGCCTTATTTTAGTTACCTACCTGTTAAAATCTAGAAAACTATAGTCGTCCAGTGCTTTGTGTTTGTAACTGTGATAAATTCTCTTTGCTGTGATTAACCTTTCGTCTGCTAAAATGTTGGCTGTTCCAAATTTAAACCTACCTAATATTGACATGCTAAACTTTAATGAAGAATACACTAATCAGTGCTAAAACACACCAAAGGTTTAGTATTTTCTTCGAGCAACACCGGCTTCCGACACGTTTATATTCACTGCACAGAAGACTTTTGACAAATTGATGCAGATTGTAGAAATAAAATGTAAAGCGAGGCAGTCAACGCTATAAGATGTCTCATCGCTCGTCGATCCGTCGCTTTGACAGTAGTTTAACAATTCGTTATTATTGTTTGTGCTTTATTGATGTTATTCGAGAGCCTTGTTGTTCACGAATAACAATAAATATATTTTTTGCTGTTCTCTATACAAAACGTAATCCAATCTTAAGTTACACTCCAAAGCCGTATCATTGATGAAGGTTTACAAGTAACTTTATAGAACTACGATTAAGATAGTGTGCCTCAACTGTCGTACTGTTAAATATTCATGGTCACGTCTTTTTCTTTGAGTTAGGTATAGTCCCCACATTTGACACTTGTTAAAAAGTTTATATGAGCGCCTATAGCTCACTAAACTGTATTAATTTATTGATATTACTGTCTAGGATGCAGATTAAGTAATTACATTGTAATAAATTATGTTAAATAAAGAACTTATAAAAAAAAATTACCACACTAGCCGGTATAGGCATTCATCCCATCTACGCGTACCTAAAGGTCTCGTTTTAAAAAGAGGTATGTATTAGTATATTCTAACATTCTCGTCTATACTTGCCGCAAAACAATGGCGGGTCAGCTGGCCTAGCCAAGGTTACAATCGCTATCGCTTCGACATCGAAAATCTTCATGTCTCTCTATCACTCTTCTATATTAGTGCGACAGTGACAGTTGCGTTTCGATCGCTACGGAGCGTAAGCGATTGGCATCTTGGCTACGCGGCCTGGTCATAATAATGCCATCTATTTCACTCTTGGTTGGTCTACAAGGGTAAAGGAGATAACATTATGATCTCAGTCGCCAGTTGGTATTGCGTTAAGTATAGTTTATAGTCCGACAAGAAACATCACATTTTTGACGTAAAATGCTCATGGCAACAATTTACATAGATGGTTTTTTTTTAGTTCCATTTGATTTATTTCATTTTTACTATTTTATGTCGCACTATAGCAGCCGCAACACCGGACAGGCTTATTTAAAGGTAAATATATACGTGCAAATCCCGTCCTGTCAATACTTTCATTCACTCATTCAACCCATTCACAGCACCCTTGAATTTACCTGTACCGATCAACTCATTGTTTCACCAATTTCCTTCAACTATTATCCCATCAAAAGACTTCCGAACGAAAACAAACAACTTATTACCGGATCGGTTCGATTTGTTTTGATCGACGAATCGAAGACGCCATTCGATACTTCCTGCGTATTGATTGAACGAGGATGATTGCGCTGGCGCAGACAGATCGGGATTTCGACAAACCAATGTAGTTTGACCTCAAGATTGCAATTACAAATGGTATTCTACATTTAAAATGCGCTGGTGGCCTAGCGGTAGGGGCGTGCGACTTTCAATCCGGAGGTCGCGGGTTCAAACCCCGTCGTATGATGAGTTTTTCGGAACTTATGTACGAAATATCATTTAATATTTACCAGTCTCTTTTCGGTGAAGGAAAACATCGTGAGGAAACCGGACTAATCCCAATAAGGCATAGTTTACCCTCTGGGTTGGAAGGTCAGATGGCAGTCGCTTCCCTAAAAACTAGTGCCTACACGCCAATTCTTGGGATTAGTTGCCAAGCGGACCCCAGGCTCCCATGAGCCGTGGCAAAATGCCGGGACAACGCGAGGAAGATGAAGATGATTCTAAATTTGAAAATGTTAATGCGCCTACACGCCAATTCTTGGGATAAGTTGCCAAGCGGACCCCAGGCTCCCATGAGCCGTAGCAAAATGCCGGAACGCGAGGAAGATGAAGATGATTCTAAATTTGAAAATGTTAATATTATTTGATTTTACTCTAAATTAATATTGCTTTCATATTGTATTGTTGCGATTGCGATACTCTAATTATAAAATAAAATAATTATATTTTGAATCTTTTGATACTGCTCCAGATTGTAATCGTGAACGCAGTTAAAATGAGCGGTTTCAAATGACAAGCAGTATGGGAGTCTCACAGATGGCCTACCGTGAACACCAAAGTTCGCCAATTGCGGGCATCTTTCTCTTTTACTTAAGGCGTAAGTGACAGAGAAAGATGCCTGCAATTTGTGAACTTCGGTTTTCGCGGTAGCCCCTCAGATATACTCCACGTAAGTAGTAGGTGGGCGATTTTATTTAAAGTTGTCCTCTACACATTTATTTCAAATTTGGGATTTTTTATGTTATTTCTACTCAGAATTACGAGCTCTTTCTATCCTAATAGGAGAAAAAAAGTGTCTCAAGGTTTTTATTTCCATTCCGTTACCATTTTTCATAGACTTTGTATGGCAGTCGCGGAATGGAAATCTCGAAAAATGTATGGAAATTTTGGGACACTTTTTTTCTCCTATTAGGATCAAAAGAGCTCATGATTCTGAGTAGAAATAACATAAAAAAATCCCAAATTTGAAAAAAAAAGTGTAGGGGACAACTTTAAATAAAATCGCCCAGGTGATTTGTGGCACGAGGTGTAAATACACGCTCGTGTTTGGTAAGCGATGGTAATACCATCCTGGTGACGTATCGGATGTTTGAGACAATGACGTCAACCCATTCATTGATTAGTTCATTCATAACGACGAATGAACGATTGAACGATTTACACGATGCTTTTTGAGACTAAAGATTGCAAGGACGTGTTTTATGAGTGAACTTTTTTTAAACTTTATATTGCTTTAAACAAGGGAAGAATAGTAAAAAAGGTTTACAATGAAATATCATTCAGGAGACATTTTGTGAAAAGCGGCTGTCACCTGCGATCATTTTTGCATTGTTTTTGAGAACATGAGATGGACGAAACAAATGTAAATGATTTTTTTTTTTATGAACCCAAATCATCAGATACAGTTTTGGTATCTAACTTGTTACCGAATTACAAACAAAAAGCGGTTTAATTATTAAATTACAAGATTTTAATACCTAAATGATTGTAGTAACGTATGCGATATGAGTAAATTGCAAAAAAAAATACGTAATTAAGCGCAGTTAAGAATCTGTGATTAATCTTAATTTAATTGATTCATTTGTGTTACGAAAATTAACTACATATGTAAATTGTATTTATTGTTTTGTACACATATAAGTCTATAGCATACGCTAACACACTTTCATGCATCTAACTTAAATAGAAATGGCTTAACTGTCGTAACACAATGGAATCAATTAACTTTAGACTAATTACAGGTGCTTAAATATATATATATTTTTTGCATTTCACTCATATAATAACTATAAAAACATACGGAGCTAAGTAAAAGAAAACAATATAGATTTACTTTTTCGTAGACGCATGCACCTGCCCGCCCTAAAACAAAGGCGACACGTAGAACCAGCTACGCCCGCTGGCTACGACTCGCGTAGACCGTGCTACACATGTCGCTCCGTAGCTATGTTTACTAAAACAATATCGGGATTACAGTCATATCTAACAAAGAGTGCTAACAATAGTTATTTACCACACAATATTTTTCACCACACCAACCCGAAGAAAATATTAACTGTAAGATATCAAACAAAAACAAACCAAATCAAATGAATGTTATTAAATATTTATCATTCAAAAATTTCATATAAAAGGAAAAAATTGAATGATCACGCTTCCGGCAGGACTTGAACCCGCAACCTCCGCAATCTGTGCGTTAGCTCTAACCAATTAAGCTACATGTTTCATCATGATGTTGTATCTGCATGTTTAAAAAATTCAAAATCAAAATCATCATTTAAAAGTCAATTCAATCAGCAAACATAAGAAAATAACTCAAAATTTGCAATTGATTACTTTGCCTCACATGTGAATAAAATGCAACTTTGCTATCGGTTTTTGAACAATCAAGAGAGCTTACCAGTTGGTGTGGTAAAAATTATTATGACATAGGTATATGTATAAGCAATTGGATACGTAGTTAACATTTTCTAAGCTTGACTAGCAATTCTATTATTATTTTATGTTCTAGCAATTCTATAGAAGAACACAAAAAATGTATGCGTAATGTTTATTTTTAACTAACGAGTCTAATTACTAGGTACTAATGCTTAGCTTAATTTAGCATTACAAAATTGTAAACATTAGCATTGTTGCTTGAACCTTATATTTCTTAATACGCAGCAGAGTAGTCTATAGAGCAATAAGTAACAATAGCGTTTATTAATTATTTTACATAATAACCAATCCAGCATTATAATTTTCACCCCTGCAGGTACCTTTATTCCTAATCACATTCATAATCTCCCTCCCCCAACCCACACATACAACCCCTGTGTAATAAAAAGGCTTTGCTTATTATGTAGATGAACGATAATGCCCCAACGAATGTTTATTTGTATATTCCTCCCTCCTAACCACAAACAGAGTTACAAACATCTGCTCTATCAAACAACGCGATTTAAACTTTAAGTTCACCTGTTAAGGTCTCTTTTCGTGTGTGTTTTATGCAAGATAAGTTCGATCAGATTGGCGCAGTGTCAAGCAATTATCGAATTTCACAACAAAAACTATTATTCGATCGTTAGTTTGACACGTTGACGACGCCTGTATTTTTTGTTTGTGTCAAACAATAGCGAATGTTGCTTAATTTTGTATTATTCAATTTGTTTTGGTGAGAATTGTTTACTTATTAAGTATACATGAGTAAATTACAAAAAAAAATTACATAGTTAAGCACCTGTAATTAGTCTAAAGTTAATTGATTCCATTGCGTTACCACAGTTAAGCAATTTCTATGTAATGCATGTTAGATGCATGAAAGTGTGTTAGCGTATGCTATAGACTTATATGTGTACGAATTAAGTACAATAAATACAATACAATAAAATTTACATAGTTAATTTTCGTAACACAAATTAATCAATTAAATTAAGACCAATCACAGCTTCTTAACTGCGCTTAATTACGTAATATTTTTTTGCAATTCACTGACATACTGTTTTTGTTGTTGTAATTGTAATGATTTATTATGAAAATTTGTTTCTGATATATTTCAAGCTTAATGTAGCGAGATTCTATGCAGAGTTCATTTATTTTTTTCTTGATATACGGGGTAAAGACTTTTAGGTGATTTATACACGACTGTACTCATTACTGTTATAGTGTAAACAACTTTATTTACGGTATTTGACACATTATGACTGACGTATATAGAGATGTAACTAACGCAAATCGATTGTCACAGCAAGCGATTACGATTGGATGGCACGTAGACTGAGGTATCGAATTGTGACGTATAATGAATTTTTATTTGAGATTTAAATAAAGCTAGAATTATATGGTTTTCCCGCAAGCTACCGGTCGGTCAGTGTATTTAATACACCGACCGAGTAGGTCGCACCCATTGTCAAAATTGAAACTAACTGGGGATCTATTTTAAAGTTTATTTATGTTATTTCTGTGTCAAATTTGTTGTCTGTTAAGTGACGATAAATATATCCATATTTACAGTTAATTATCCACCTTTTCCTTATTTTTATTAAAAGAAAAATGAAAAATTCATATCGATTTACTTAGACGACTACCGATTCATAACGATGGTGTTCGGCCAACCCTAAAATTAAAAAAAAAAAGACGTAGAACGTAAACGTTCGCAGTGCAGTTGTTTTCCTTTGTGATTTCAATGTGCAAAACATTTTACGTAGTGTTGCTGTAGTGAGTGACAGACGTCAAATACCGTAAATAACGTTGTTTACACTATAGCAACTTTTGTTCTAAAGGTAACTCTGGAATTGCAAAAAAAGCAGGCCCCGTAGACAACTTGCCAAACGCTAAAAGTGACAGTCCATTTCCAACGACAGCTATACGTGTACCACCAGTTTTAACATTGACATAACGCTCACGTCTACGTAATTTACTTTTTGTACATCTCGCTTGCACTAATATGCGAGTACGAGCGAGATGCATAGAAAGTAACTTACGTAGACGTGAGCGTATATGTCAATGTCAAAACTGATGGTAGACGTACTGCACTACCGTTCATTTTACTTTGGAAATTGACAATAACACCGTCGCGTTTATTACTAGTAATGCAGCTATGGTCAGAAATGGAATGTTACCATAACGCTACGTAGCGAACGAAACGAAACTGTCACTGTCACACTAATATGGAAGAATAATAGAACGACAAAAATCGATTCGATGGCGAAGCGCTAGCGATCATCACTTTGGCTAGGCCGCCCCAAAAGTTCAATTCGACAACTGTATGGAGATGACTGGTGAAGATTTTTATGAGATTTCAGAAATACTGTTATAGTAAATTTATTTTATCTTTCTCTCCTACCAACAGATGCAAGCTTTTGCCAAAAATACCTACAGAATGGGTTTCCACAGAAGACCAGCGTCGAGATCCTTAGGTGGTATCTTGACATTAAGCTGAGTGGAGACCACTATACTTACCTCTATGTCTCATGTAATACTTAAGTTAAATTTAAGCGTTTTTGTTTTTACATATATATATTACATACCTATAAAATTTCCTCTATTCTATTCTATTCAGAATGTATGTGACGTAAAATTAACCCACAAACCCCTTTTATATATAACAACAAGAGTGAAACCCAAAGCACGTCTGTCATTCTGTCTAAATACATTTAGTGAAAACTGTCAACTTGACTAAAGAAACCCTTGCCTACTGTCATGACCCATCAGAACTTTACATACACACCAAAAGTACCATTATAACGTGGATATGACTTTATTGTTAACTTTGCCAACACAAATATCAACTCTATTTTGAACGTCATAAGGTTGCTTTGGTATCTAGGGAATATTTAGGTTAAATCATGCATATTATTTACTCAATACTTTCATGAAATTCGAACTGTTTGTCGTGAGATGCGGGTGTAACAAAACTCAAGCAAATTTGGACCCTACGTTATTAGTAACAAAGTGAATTATCATATTGTAGATGGGAAATATTTATATTATTTGAATTGTAAAGGTACTTATGAATATTTTCGAATCATACGTGACTAATTGAAATGCATACAAATCGTTGAATGGGTAATTGTAGTAGGCATGTATGATGTCAGTGGTATCGTGTATTGTCGTGTGATTGTTTAAATTTAAAGTACCATATGTCATATCCTTAGGACTTTAGATATGATATTTTGTTTAAGTAGGTAATATGTAATTCATAGCAATATTTGATGGAGTAGCTTTCGTGATGTTTTCCTTATTTAGAAGACATTTAACACTTTACACTCTCGCGTTTTGTACACATATTTAATTACACAAACGCAGTGACCACGCCGTTGGCATCTCAGCTGAAACGTCGAAATTTAAGGTAAAAACAATGAAATTATATCGCGGTAGACCCGTTTGTGTAATTAATTATAGCAGACATTTGTATATACGGTCAAAACTCAAGTTTTTACAGAGAATTAGAGTCAGACCAATCTAACCCGGCAGCGATTTTGATAGCACAGACTGTGCAAGTGTTATTTTAAGCGTTATAATTTCATAGAAATATGTGCTATAAAAATCGTTGCCGAATTAGCTTGGTCTGGCTCTATCTTCCAGACAATCTTTGTTTTACTTACTAGTGATCTAAATCGGTTCAAAACAACTAGGTACATTCAACAGTATAAAATGATAAAATCGCAAAAAAATCTTTATAAATAAGATGTCTCGAGTGAACTGTCACAAAAAATGTAAACAACAATAACTAGATAAAGGCTATTGCAGATTTGTGAAGGCAGTATCTTTTCTACATTCCTTCACTTAGACCAGTCGAAACCCGAGAACCAGCCGGCCTAGCCAAGGTTACAATCGCTATCGCTTCGACAATGAAACGCTTTGTGTCTCTATATCACTCTTCCAAATCGGTGCGACAGTGACAGTTGCGTTTCGATTGCTACGGAGCGTAAACGATTGGCATGTTGGCTACGTGGCCAGATAACTATAACCTCGATTTCTACAATAACAGTGTGTCATCAGCATCACTGAGCATTGTACTGATTTTCAGCATTTATTGACGCTCGGCAAGTAATTGTAATAAAATAACCCACGTGTTCAAGATGACGTTGACACGCCCCGCCTCCTGTCGGACCAACCATTGTTGTCATCTAATAGTTATTCTATCCTACAGCTGAATTCGGCTGTTTTGATATGTCGTCTACTCGAGTATTTGTGTTGATAAGATCGGTACAATGCTTTAAATCCTATTATAGTTTGAGAGCGGGCGTGAAATGGTCGAAACATCACCGGTGATAATGAGATTATGGTTTTTATAATAGGATATTGTCAAAGGAAGAAAGGTCCTTTAGGCGACTGTATTACGCGCCGTGAGAAAAAATGTGGAATCAGAATATTTTGGGGCGAATCGATATAAAGATGGACACTTTAAAAAAAAATAGTAGAAGAAGATCAGCGCTGGAAGTCGCCAGCAACATGCTGAGATGGGACCATTTCGTGACACTTTATTTTTCACTGTTTTTTCTATGCATGTCTATTGTCTGTGTGTTTACGAATAATAAAAACCTATTCTATTCTATTCTATTCTATTCTATTCTAGAACCATAATTAATTTAGCCTCTGTTCATAACCGAACACAAGTTATATTTATATTAAAACTTTTTAGGTTTTTTACTTTACTCTTGTCTATGATAGGAAACAATTGAATAGAAACAGGAGAAGAGATTGAGTTGTCATGGTATAAAAATGTAAGTTTTGGTGGAGCTGAAATAAATTTATTTTAATACAAGTTGCAGTGAGTTGTTTTAATGTGGAGACACGGTCAGGACCAGGGCCCCTTTAAATTGTCTCGCACAGCCTCATTGCTTTATTGTCTGCATAATACACAACTAAGCAATAAATTTAAAATATAAACAATAAAATATATTGAAGATATAATACTTTTCCTCCGAGCTATATTCATTATATTTTACTTAGACTTGTGAAGTAATTTTACCGCTTATAAAGTGCCAATTTCCAAATTTTTACTTTTTTCTTCTAATAATGCTCAGTTTCCTGCAAAAAACATAGAACTGTAATGCCGAGAACAAATTACTCCACATCCCCAGACTTAAACGAAAAAACTAAGAAGCCGCCTTCTCAGTGCACAATAAAATCTGTAACCGAAAGTGAATTTCATCGTTATTCGATTTGCGCGACGATTTGCGACGCCCGAAGAGCGCCGATGGTGCCGAGAAGTACCGAGAAGTACCGAGAAGTGGCGAGAAGAGCGCTCGAGCGCTCTCTGCGTAACCGGGCACACTCTTCCAGACACTGTTCGGAATTTTCTGGATCCTTTTTAGCGAGCGCCATCGATTAGATCGGTGAAGACGTGTTCCTTGGCTACGGCAATAATGTGTCAACTTTATATCTTACCTCTATAATCAATATAACAATGCATGCAATGTAAATTGTCAATTATTTGCATGACTGAATACTGATACGTACATGTAAAACCTTTTCTGTTGTCATCTTGTACCATACGTATTCTGGCAAATAAAGAAATTCTATTCTATTCTATTCCGCCTTTGCATACCTACGTCGCATGAATGTGCTTTTGAAATGAAGACGCAACTTTTAGTTTACAGGTTCCTTTGACACGTGCAACGTTTTCCAGACAATGCTTCATATACTATGAGAAGTATTAGAATAAATTCATTTTTTTTCGGAAAATATTTTAATTTGTTTTTATTTCAAGTAGAAACACTACTAATCTTCTTTCAATTTAAGAGCTAGGCTCTTGTCGGTGCAGCGTGATGAAGTTGTCTCCACCTTGGTCGGTCCAAAGCCAGCCCCTTAGTGTCCTGGTACGACACGGCCCCTACATGCTCCTTTACTTGGCTCATATAACTCTTCCTTGGTCTTCCCCTCCCTCTCTTTCCATTTATTTTCCCTTCTATGATGTTTCTGATGAAGTGGTCGTGTCGTAGCAGGTGGCCTATCATTCTTCCTCTTCTATTTTTAATAACACTCATTAGACTTCTCTTTTCTTTCACTCTGTTTAGGACACTACTAATATAAATTATAAACTGAAATAAATGTCATATACTATAAGAAAAAGTGACCAAGGCCTCCAGTGCCAACTGCTTCACATAACTAATCCCAAATGGTATTAATCAGGATTGAATAGTCAACGTTACATTGAGAAAATACACACGAATAAAGTCCATATGAATTATGATTCCTAAAATCAGGCATAGGTACGTTGAAGGAAAATATTTCCTACTACTGAAGCAACAAATATTATATAATTTTGGTACAAATAGTAGGTACATAAAGGCATGATTCTCTCAAGCTCAAGTTAATCTTGGAAATGGATCCATAAAACCGCCGCGCAGCCAGTTTCCTGATTGGAAGAGATCGCATTTAGCAGCAACCCCTCCATTTGATGTCATTACTTCAGCGCCGTAGGTACATTGCTTTGATCTCCCACAATTGAGTGTATTACATCGTGCTTACGTCGGTAATAGGACCCATGTTCGTCTTCCTCGTTTGATGTTCAATTACTTTATCTGGTACATAGGTATTATATACATGTAATTGGTTTTCTCGACGCTACGCCTGTGCTATTTCACTATAACTTAAAAGGGGTAGCTATGTACTTACGGTACTATTGTTAGGTAACCATTATAGTCGAGCGTTTCTTTTATTTTTTGCCATTTTGTGTTATTTCTACTCAGAATCACAAGCTCTTTCGATCCTAATGGGATAAAAAAATGATCCAAAGTTTTTTCTTATTGTGTCACCATTTCCCCGTATAATTTGTATGGCGGTAACAAAAAGGAAAGTTTGAATAATGTATGGAAATTTTAGGACACTTTTTTTTCTCCTATAAGGATGAAAAGGGTTCGCGATTCTGAGTAGAAATAACACAAAACTGGCAAAAAGGTCACATTCTATAAAAATGGCAAAAAATAAAAGAAACGCTTTGCGCCACTTGCACCGTCCCACTTACCCAGGGTTAACCGGTAAAACCTGGATTACCATGGTTACCAGTACAATTTGACACTTGGTTAACGGTTTAGCGGGTTAACTCTGAGTTAGTGGGATGGTGCAAGTGGCGCTTAGTTATGTTAATAATTTTGTATATTAAACTTCTACTCGCTCTCATTTTTATAATATACGACTAGATTAAACATAAATGGATCCGATAATTTAAAGTGAAGTAGGTAAATTAAACGATAGATCACACACAAAGGTAAAAAAGTATCTAGAGTTAGACCAAGAAAAGTCTGCAGCGATCGGCGACGGCATAATTTCATAGAAGTTTGACGTTTAAAATAACACTTGCACTGCGTGTGCTATCAAAATCGTTGCAGACTTTTCTTGGTCTAACTCTATGTAATATAATTAAAAAAATTAAATGACTGACACTTTCATGTCTATAAAGAAGTTGTTGTTGACTTTATGATTGTGGCCTCCTGTCCTTAGTTGTATTCAGTATATGAAAAATGTATAGGTATAACATTTTCACCTATTAAAATTCTATACACCTTTTTTGCAATTGACTGTGTAGGCATATATAAGTAAATAAGTAATGTAATAAAAGTATACGACATCTGTACATTGGATTTACACACAATCACCGCACTATTTCATCATCAGAAATCGTTCAGAGTCAACCAGTCGGAATCTTCGGGTAATTTCCTGCAAATTGCCCTCCAAATTGCATCATGGGTTGTGCGAGTCAGCCAACTAGAAATAATTTCCTCCTCGACCCGAATTGATCGTGAATTTTGGGTATTTTTGACTCCGTGCATGAGCGACAGCGGGCCTGTGTAAAACGTTACATTATGTACAGCATGATTATCTGCTTTTATTTATTTTATAGCCTTTTGAAAAGACGTTAAAATGCTGAAAAAATAAAAAAAAATCCGTTGTTGCTTTATTCATCGTCTTGCTCGCGTTATCCAGGATTTTTTGCCTGGAAAGCGACTGCCATCTGACCTTCCAACCCAGAGGGGCAACTAGGCCTTATTGGTAGGCATTAAGTGGTTTTCTCGCGATGTTTTCCTGTTGTTGCTTTATTACTCCTTAGGAATTGATTTTCTCTGTACCTTCCTCGTTAGGTTGAAGACGGATTAAAAACGTCAAATGAATACCGTTTCGATTCTTTGTTTTAAATACCACCTTACTTTCGTTATTAATTGTACATTCGTCAGTGATGTCAAGTTATCTTTTTGTTGCAACGAAGTGCAGATCGCAAACACGTTTAAGATCTAGTTGTACGTTGTCATTATAGTGGCCAAAAGATACATGCGAGATTGAAATGTTTACAGTTTTAGTAAAAGCATCTCTCCGCTATTTCCTAACGCTTAACCCACAAACTCACGCGTGAAAAAACCTATATCCCATCTACGAAAAGTGCGTGCCTGCAGCCCTCAGAGGGCGGGGTCTCCCCCGATTGATTAGCGAGCGATGGCGGTGATTGCGAATTTATGACATTTCCATTTTATTCCATTTATATATTTGCAGACGAGGCCGCGGTTTGTCGTGCTTGGTATCTGGATTTATTTTGTTGATTATTTCACACATTCACTACTAACACGTTAGGTGTGTTTATTTTGTGTTGGAAAAGGGCCCTCGGCAACTTTGAACAGGACGTGATCAATATGATCATAAAATCATTTTAGATTCCATAACTTCTAGTGACAAAACGACTGGATTGGGGTTTATGATAGCCACATAAATGTTGGACAAAATAAATGGAGATGTTACCTAAATGTAACCATCGCAATGCCATATGTAGGCAATATTTAAGCTTTCGGATCAAATAGCCACTGTTGAAACTAATTGAAGATAATTCAGTAAAAGTTAACGACCCGTGTACAAATAGATCATATTTTTCTTATTTGAGTCTTAAGTAAAATGTATCCCGCCTGTAACGGAGCAGCGTAAAAATTAGCTTTGGATTCTCTTAACTTTGCGATGTCTACCCTCGTAAGTCCCCGCGTCCTTGTACAAGTACAAATTATATTCGAGTTTTGAACTTCTAAGACGAAACAGGAGCTGAGTTTTAAATATTTTAGGTAAATATACCCGTCTCGCTAACGGAAGCGGCACCTAAAAGTAGTGCGATAAGGACAAGGCGAAAAATCCTGCGTAAAAATCTCAAAAATCGAGGTTTCGTACTCCTCTGTTTCCTCCTCCAAAACTTAACCAATCGTAACCAAATTTGGAAATCTAAATGATTATGAAATTATCTGTGTCGGACCGTTTTGCTTTTTTGGCTAATTGATATCAGTTTTGAATGCCACGCCTCTCGTTGCGGCATAGTCAATTAGGCCATTTTGGCCATTTTTGAAGGGCTCTAGCGCCTTAAAAAACAAAAATATCAAAAAAAGCAAAACGGTCCGATACAGATATTGACAATATTAATCTGTGTTGAAAAAATCATTGCTCTAGCTTCAAAACCCACGGAGGAAAACGAGGAGTACGTTTGTATGGAGAAATGACCACTCCCGTTGGCTCTTAATAGAAATGAAAGAAAGTTCCAAATTCAAAAGCGCAAAAATTGGTCTAGGTCTTATTAGGCTACAGGAAAAACGCGAACGAGTTAAGCATACAATAAAATATGTATGGCCCATAAGAAAAACTGCGGACTCTTGTCTATATTCAGATATAGACTAACAGTAGTTTCTTCGATCTTTTCCATCGTCGTTATAAAAGTCAATTCAACGATTACCAATACGAGAACTTTCAATCTCAAGTAGTTTGTATCAATCATTGCCAGACCTGAAATAGACTTCGCCGGTAGGGGGGAGGGGGTGAAGTGGGGTGGGGGGAGCACTCAGCTGATGGAGGACCTACAATGGTGTCCGCGACAGTAGACTTAAATACACGTCCGGCCGCGGAACGTGTACCTACAGTATATTTATGGTATTGCGAAAACAGTTGTATGTGAAATAATCGAAGTGTTTTTACACAATTATTTAGTTGAAAAACTATTACACTTCCAGTCTTCCACTTATTTAGGAATAGTAGGTACATTACGATACAAGTGCGAAATAGGAAATTCACAACGAGTGGCGATAAATTAAAGCACGACCGCAGACACACTTCACAAAAATGTTCAAAAAATGGAAATAGTAGGTTTTTATTCCAAATCTCCACCTAAGGTGCCTACTTCCATCTGATATGATTTTAATGTATATAGGTGAGTAGGTACATAAGTAAAATTACCTATAATACAATCGATATCGACGAGACAATATGAACTTAAGAGTAAATATGTTAAACAATAACGAGTAACATTATCATATCTTCACCAAACAAAATGTCCCGACGAGTAGAATATGATTTCCCGGATATTGACAAAGCGGCATTGTGATTGAAGTGGTCCGCTCGTCCTCCATTTCCATATTATTTTGTTTCTGGTTTCATTTTTCCTCATTTCGCGGTAACGAAGGCCGGATCAAAGGCTGCCTTTGAAATTGGAACTCATTAGGGAGCTATGTGCCAGTATATAGCGCCTTTATTTAGAGTCCTTATTTAAAATGAAAATTGCAGAGGCGGCTTTGGTGGCTTACATAGCATAATGAGAGCGGGAATTGAGAAATGGTGGCGTCGCTATGTATTTACGTAGTGTAGGTATATATTTATCTACGTGGCTACAATTAAGATGGTAGCTAGAGCTCGATTCGGACTTAACAGATTTTACGGTTTTCCGCTGGAGAGACGAAGTGCAAAGGGACCTTAGCGTCCTTAGCAAACTCGGCGCCGTCGACTGGACAGAAACGGCTTTGGACATAAGCAATATAAGCATGGCGGTGTTTTCAATTCAATTCAATATTTTATTTCGAATAAAATCGAATAAAATATTATTGTTAGTACAAGGCTCAACAAAACTTATAATTCTATGTTAGTGATTAAAAGAAAATAAAAACAATCAAACATATTAACGAACTAAAAGCGGCGTGGTGAAATAAATATTATTTTATTTATCTATCGACAGACTCTGCAACTACAACTAAGTTGACCGTGTTGCATGTCTCTGTGTAATTGCATGGGAGGGCTAGGTGCGATCAAAGTTTTTGCGGGATAAATATCTTCTTTCTCGACGGGGCATCTATCCTTAACGTAATTTACACGGATTAGGCAACTATCCCATATATGGGATAGTTATTCCAAAATTTAGAGGTCCGCAATAATCGCCAATACTCTGGAAATATCAAAGGTAATGTTTATTCCTTTCATAAAATTGAAGATAATAAACCTAAGTACCTACCCGTTTTACAAATAAGGCATCTTGCTTTTTGTACGAAGAGATAACAAGTAATTTCAAAAAGTGGGGCATTTATCCCACTTTTACTCTATCAAGTTGTAAATTTGAATCTGGATCCTATACTGATATTTTATTTAAAGATTATGTTGGAAGATATATTTCAAAAATCTTTTCCACATGAGTGCGTTGATGTCTTTTCTCATCTTGAGTAGATAAATAGATTTCTAAAGTTAAATATTTAATTGTTTTTACATGATTTTATAACATCACTTTATTATTTTCATGAACTTTTGATTTGTTTATATGTATTTGTTTAATATAATGAAAAGTATGTTTAATTGGGATACGGGTTTTACTAATTAAATCAAATGTGATTTGATTGAGACCTAGAATTACTTATCTCAGCCAATTAAAAAATAATGCGTCGTATGAGGAAATTAAAAGACTGGTAGAAGAAAGACTGTTAATTAAAAGACTGGCGATTACTCCATCGACAAGAGCAAAGCTCTTAAGTTATGATGATGATGTGATTTTGATGTGTTTCATAAACTATTTATCAGATCAGAACTACTAATGCTGCCTTCAATTATGTGGGTAGGTACCTATACTTACCTATGACGATTTAGATATTTTTAGCGTTCCAAACTTGAAAGGAAGCGTTATTTGCTATAGATTGGAGTTCACATTATCACAGGAAGTGAATCGTTGATATATTCCGCTGAGTGTGAAATGTTATAACAAGTTATCAGCGCCGGTCGTGTACAGTCTGCAAGATTTACTGGAGAATTTAGAGATTTAGAATTTTGTCATGAATTTTATAGAAGAAAGATTTCTATTGAGGTCTGTTTTCTAAGTATTACCTATGTGTGGACTGATTCGATATTATTCTGTCACTCATCGTACTCTGAATAACTCACAAGCCGTCTTTTAAATAAATAAATAAATTTTATGGGACTATCTTACCCAAATCGACCTAGCCCCACACCACACTCAATAAGACTTATGTTATGGGCACTAGATGCCGATATATAATTTATACATAGGCAGTTAAACGTAGGGTCAAGAAGGGAATAGTGGCTCGGTAGAAAATAGCCGGGTACACAGTGTTCAGTGGCTCAAGCCATTTAGGTACGCGTAACAGGCTTGAGCTACTGTACCCTCCTTGACCCGATACAGACTGCTAAATATCGTTATTCTTTTTTTGTGCTGTCATAATTGGACAAACATACAAAAAATAAAGATCAATAAAAAAAATAAAAGTGTTCCAGGCCAAATATAATAGAAACCTGTCATTAAAAAGCTTTTACGCCGCTTTAAACGTAAATGAAATGCGTCTCCTATCTTGTAGTATGTCTTCTTCTTCTTCTTTGCCATGTCCCGTTATTTGGGGTCGGCCCTCCTCGTACGAAGGCGCCAGGTTTTTCTGTCCTGGGTTGTCGATGTGTTGATCTGCGCCCGCTCCATGTCTTTGGTAACGGTTGTCCACCACGTGGTAAGCGGCCTCCCTTTGCCGTTCGTTTTCTCTGGGATGGCCAAGGCTTTTTTGACTGCATACTCTTCGTCACGCCTCATCGCATGTCCGAACCATCTCATACGGCTTTCAGCCATCTTTTCTGCAATGGGAGCGACCTTAAAAGAGCCTCGTACATATACTGTACTGTATTTCGGACTCTGTCCAGTCTCGTCACTCCCGCTACCCACCTCAGCATTTTCATCTCATTGGTGTGCATTTTCTGTTCATGTTTCTTCTTGGTCGCCCAGCACTCGGAACCATACATTAATGCTGGTCGTACTGCGGTTTTGTAGACGCGCCCTTTTAGCCGTATTGGCATGCGGCTGTCACAAAGTATCTTGTAGTATGTAACCCCTGCAAAATAATTGCAGACGACTGTACTTATGCAGAACTGCGCTGATTTCCCACGAGACCGCGCGGAAAAATACATTTCCCACTCGACTCGACAAATACTTGGAAACTTGCAACTTTCGCGAATATAACTTGAGTCCATTTGGTATTCAAATTCGAGTTTAAAAAGTGAATAATGTAATGCTCAGTAGGGTGTAGGAAAGTTAGGGCAAATTCATTTAGGTATTGGAATTTATTTATTTAAGCAATATAATCACGTGTTTATGCTTTGAATTGTCGATATTCCTTATAAAATAAATTCCTTTGGAGTTGATTTTCCACAAAGACAACATTAAACATTACCAGTTTATTTCCAATATTTATTTAAATTTATTCATTAACCAATGTAACAATAGAGATTAAGATACCGTAGAGTTTCGTATCTTCGCCTGGGTTTTGACACTTTTCCCAAAAAATCTCTCAAACTTGAAAGCATTTTAATCCGTTAAGGCAAAAAAAACGTTTTTTAGTACTCTTAACTATTAGTATACACCACTAAAACTTTGAATTTCATCGGTTAAGTTGGTAAAAAATGGCCCCAAAAGCAATAGGCGATGTTTGGGTATTTTCCCAATCTTCGCCTATGGCATGCCCCGCCGCTAATACCTACTTTTCTGTGACTTACACATGTTAAGCCGTATCTCCTTGGAATGTGCTAATAAACTGTGAACCTTAACTACACCAGACTAGGCATATATTTAAAAAACGGGGTAGTAGGCGAAGTTTGGTAACAGTCTGAAGTTGTTTTCATACATTTTCTATAATGAAGCTAGGGCTGCCAAAAATTAACCAACATGCCAAATAAAGAGGAGTAATGGTTTCTAAGTTAAAAAAAATAATTTTTGTAACAAAATTGTTTAATGGTTGCAAAATTGTTGTTATTACGTAATTGACATCAAATCAACCTTATTTACACAAAGTGAGACATAAAAATACCTATTTGGTACCTACTTAACATCGGTAAGAGTAGAAATAAACATTTGCATATAGCGTAAACTAAAATAACCAAATATAAGAAAATATTTAAATTTGGAAACAAGTAATCTCATCCACCAATTAATGTGGTACAAAAAATTTGTCAATTAAGGGTAGGCGAAATTTGGCAACAAGATGGACGCAAAGTACCCTCACCAATGTTTTATCCAATTGTGAATTCTAAACGTAAGCTAGCCATTAAATAATAGTTTCATATGAAAAAGAAATAGTTATAGGATATAATCATGTAAAAAGTTTAACATTACCGGGTCCGTATCACCGTTTAAAACTGAAGTTAAAACACTGGTAAAGAAAAACGTGTGGTCGGTGTCACGAAAAAACCTCACTAAAGGTCAACTGTGTGAAGTTAGCCGCAGATTGTTCGAAGAATGTTGACACCCGTAAAAAATACTTTGTATTTAGCAGTTTTATGTAAGGCTTACATTAGAAAGATTTTGTTAATGGCAACTTATGTCAAACTAGGCGAACATAGGTAGCGCAGGCAAAGATACGAAACTCTACGGTACTTAATTTCAGCTCGTCTTTAATAGCCATCCTGCCATCGCCATTAGAAAAAAATATAAAATCAAAATGCATGACGTTGTGCACAGAAACTGTCGGAAACAAAGGACAAATGCCTTGCAGGCCTAGGCCTTCAATTTTTCATGAAAATCCCATTACAGTCTAACTACAAACAACTGCGCCTGAAACAAGCACTCCAACTTTCGAGTAACATAACGTCAATATTTCATTGCGTGTGTGAAAAAATAATAATTATGTAACTTTATAAATACCTATCCTAATCTAGAAACGTTCAACATTTTTACCAAAAGTTAATATAATATATGTAGATACATCACACAGGGGTAAGAAACAAATATAAACCCACGCTTTATTTCATTTATGTATTCATAAACTATAACATAGCACTCCTATTTACCCCGCATAAAACAGCAGGCATCAATTAAAATAATTGCAAGCAGGAATGAGATCTCGGCGTCAACGGAATCATTTATTCAAAACTACTCCATTTCGAAATGAAAACCATTAGCAAAGGGCTGGTTTCCTGGCTTGGAGCTACAGGTTGAAAGAATGCCTATGTTCACGGGGACGAAGCGATAATGCTACGAATGTAATTAATTTTATCAAGCTGAGATGTCTTCGAGAAAAATGTATTCACTGTTCATTACTTTTCTGTTATACAATTGTCTTAATAGTAACGAAACGGCCAAGCTACATATTTTGACGACAAAGGTGTTGAGTTTGTGAAGTTAGGGCTTGTAGAGTTAGGGCGTGTAGAGTTAGAAGCTTGGCTCTGGATTTGATCTGATCTTCTTTTTCCACGCGTTATCCCGGCATTTGGCAAGGCTCATGGGAGCCTGGGGTCCGCTTGACTACTAATCCCAAAATCTAATCTAATGATCTAGATGTGATTTGATAACTTTACGACAGTGCGAGCCATATGGTCTCGTCTTGGCAATATTTTACATGAAATACATACCGTATTTAACCTGAACATAACTGACCCCTCTTTAATGTAATAAGAAAAAGGCATCAGTAATTATTCAGGCGTTACTTTGCAGAATCATATGATGATTATGGAAACTGAAATAAATTATTTTCGCTATTGAACCATCAACAAGTAATTTAGTAGTTTATCAATGAAATATATTTCTAGTAGCTAACAATGTTCCATAATAAAAAGCTGTTGTACAAATATTAAAAGAAACTATAAATAAGAGCACCCCAGGGTAGATTTCAGGAGTGTAGGCGGAGCGATGACGGCGCACGAGATCATTACCGGGAGTCGTTACCGCCTGAGACAAAGCGTTATGTACGCGGCCATTTTGAGAAACTTCGCACCGGGAGCCACGAGGAATAATTAACATTAATACTAGAGGCTTCTAATAAGGCCTAGTTTCCCCTCTGGGTTGAAAGGTCAGATGGTAGTCGCTTTCGTAAAAACTTGTGCCTACGTCAATTCTTGGGATTAGTTGTCAAGCGGACGCCATGAGCCGTGGCATGATGCCGGGATAACGCATAAGAAGAAGAAGATTAACACTAGAGGCTCCGTGATCTTGACATTGCAAATCTTATGGATCAGCCATTTTGAAAAAAATAGGTACACAGCATTTCACGAGAATCGGGTGAGAAATGCGAAGTGTATAGGGAAATAACCGGACATACTCACGTCCAACCTGAAACGGAGACGCTTCGCGTTCGCTCGCTCGATGGGTTGGTATTTTAAACTATAAACAGAAGCACCCTAAGTGTACTTACTTCCACTATTTCTTACCTCGAGAACTAAACCACAAAAATCACTCAATTAATCGTGCAATACGATTGAATGCTACTGTGCATTTGAAAGTAAGAAACTGCAGTACTTTGGTCATGTATTACGAAATGACAAATACCACCTCCTCCAGCTGATAATACAGGGGAAAATCCAGGGCAAACGAAAATGTGGAAGACGACGTACCAGGTGCTGGTTCAAGATGACCACCAGATCGCTGTT
The DNA here is from genome assembly GCF_910591565.1 of Cydia splendana. NCBI lineage: Eukaryota > Metazoa > Arthropoda > Insecta > Lepidoptera > Tortricidae > Cydia > Cydia splendana. The sequence goes on from NC_085973.1 coordinate 14,689,977, forward strand.
TCGAGCTGCAGCATCAAAAGTGAAAATAGCCCTAATAATAGCCAACCTCCGGCAGGAGACGGCCCATAAGAAAAAGAAGTACATTTGCTTTTAGTAATAAAAAAATGTCACCTACTCGGTTGATGTTCATTGCCTACCTACCAGACAGTACTTCACTTATAATATACGGTTAACCTCTTACCTTATTACTCACTATGATATCCGAATTTCAAATTAACCTACTACCCTCATAATTCTGCCTGCTCACATGTTGCACGAAATTTTATGGTCACTCCTGTTCTAAGATCATGAAAAACCCGCCCCGTTTTGGCTGTGCGGGCGGTTCGTTAGTAAATGCGTCTGTAATGAGCGTTTTGCGCAAGTGCTGTACATAAAATGCATAAAGATGGCCGCGGGCGGAGCCGTGTGTGAATTATGTGAAAATAGTTTTTGTTCTTGCGAGAATGAAAACATTTAGTTGGAGAAGTAGGCATTCTGAATCGTTGGGGATGTATTTTTGTTTTGTTTTATTTACTATAAATAAATCGAACTTGAATACGAGTTCCTGTTGAAAATACTGTCATTTTATATTGTAATGCATTTTAAGGAGGAGTATATTTATGTACGCAAGGCATAAACACAAATTAATCGGCTGGTAATATGGTCATATCAATAATGTAGGTACCTACCGTCAGGTAGCTAAATCAAAACAAAAATTGTAGCAAATCGAATTGTTTTACCTGAATTAAATTTAATTTCAGCGGATATATATTTTATAAGTTGCCACCGAGCATAACCTTTATACATAGTTGAGTCGCTTAACTTCAAACTCGGGTAAATCTATTTGTCAGATTATGCAATTTTGGTATTAAGAGTATTAAGAGAATAAGGTAATAGGGTAGATATTTGCTGAGAGTGTCGAACGGATTTACCCCAGTTTGAAGTTAAGGAACACAGGTACGGTTTTTTCCACAATTCTCACCTTCTCAGTGGAGATAACTTCCTCTACTTATACACTATCCCGAAGATGGCAACGTTAACCTTCGAAATTGTGGAAAACAACGCCATTGTCGCAGCCAGCATGATCGTAGAACGAATTCGCTCGAAGAGTTCTTTCTCCATGTCTGAGTAGTAAAGTAGTGAGCACCGCAATCATCTCCCTCCCCCCTCCCTCCTTTTTCCCATACAGTGATCATACGAGGACTTAATGCTTCATCTTAATTACTTTCAGCCGCTCGTTCATTATTTTTCACGCCCGTGCTTTTTACTCCGCATTATCCGTAATTGTGTGCAGTCTCAATAGTACCTACTCATTTTTTTTTTATTATACATACAATTCCTCTGAGTTATAGTTTTATATGTATATACTTAAGTATTAATGTATTACTTCATATTAACTATATATATTATATCGTTGTGAACTGGTACCCACAGCCTTATTGAGCCCACTATTGAGCCTATTTATTATTTATTTATAATTTTATACTGACAAGTCCACAGTACCAAGAATATTTTTGAAACTATGCTCGAAATATTGTTTGAATATTCGCAAATAGCTTTTTAGTGAAGAACATAATTACAATATGATACCTTATTTAAGTACATCTACAAATTCACTTTAATATGACAATGTAGAGATCCCGTATTCAAAATAGGTATTCTATTATAGTCCATTAAATAGATAACGTTAGTCCATTAGAGATTGTCTAGCAATTGAGCCATAACTCCTAAGACAGAGGCGGGTCCAAGCCATAACTTAATGTAATTTTATTGTAACTTAATGTAATTTTATTGTACCTTAATGTAGTTGGGACGTCGTTGCACGGTTTAACAATCCTACAATAAAAAGTAGATTGGAGCCACGCCACGAGGTTTTGAAATGACAATTTGCTAACGTTCGGCGTACCTAGTTATTACGTATTGATGAGAGAGAAAGAGAGAGATAGGTACCTAATTTTATCTACGGAACCATAGCGAGAACTAAAAATACAAGAAAAACAATCACAGATTTTCAAAGACACAAACAGACGAACAGAAAACTCGCCTGCCTAAGATCCAGCCTTTATAATATAACACGTAAGTATGTAAGTGCGAAATTTAAGTTACGTATGACATGTTACATAAAATCATTAACAATTTATCACTCGTACCATAAACGCTAGAGTTAGACCAAGAAAAGTCTGCAAAGATTTTGATAGCCCACGCAGTGCAAGTGTTATTATAAACGTCAAACTTCTATGAAATGATGACGTATAAATAACTCTTGCACTGCGTATGCTATCAAAATCGCTGCAGACTTTTCTTGGTCTAACTCTACCATCATGTCCATACAGGGGGCCTAGCCAAGATGATAACCGTACATCAACAAACGCCAAACGAATACAATCATTTAAGTTTTTATTAGCGTTTTCTATCGACGATTGTCACCTTGGCTAAGCCCCCAGGACGAGATTACTTGCGATATCCCCCACGCCATTATAACAGTTTTGGGCGTCTCTAATTCGTGAAACAATTGAAACAGATGACTGCCGGCCGTTAATTCAATTACTAGCCGCCGCTCGAAATCAATTCACTTAATTGAAACTTTGTGTCTTTTGTTTATCGTACACCTTGCTAAGTGATGCTGATGGTGCAGATGCACTGAGCTACCCTACCTATACCGGGTGTGGCCTGTAATATGAGCAAAAAATTAAACTGTAGGCTGTACTCCTCATACTGATCAACATTTGTTCAGCGACTTTTAAAAATAACTTGTGGTTTGATGTTTAATACACTTTAAAGTTTATTCTAAGACGCAATGTATTGCGATTTTTATTATGTTTAAGTCGTGACAAGCAACGTCAATCACAATGATATGGCGTGGCGACGGCGTCCATTGAAGATAATATTTATTTTGTATGAAAAATAGAGAGTCTAAATACTTCATAATTTTTAAAAGTTGTTGAACAAAAGTGTCACCGTTTGAGGAGTACAATCTATGTTTTAATTATTTGCTCATATTACAGCGGGCTCAGCACGGTTCCATTTTTATCGACTATCACTATGCGCGTCCCTTTCGCACTTACATACTTGTTAGAACGTGACAGGCATGGTGACAAGGGATAAAAACGCGACCGTGCTAAGCCGCCAGGCCACACCCGGTATGTTACCGTAAAAACCCGTTAAGTGAAAATGCGTTTTCCCTAGTTAAAACTGGTTTCCCGTATCGCTTCAGTGAAAACACGTTTTCATTAGTTAAAACTAGTTTTCAGTGAGGCCTCGGTGAAAACTAGTTTTGACTAAACTATAGACATAACCACAAAAGGCTTTTTTATACATTGTAAAATACATAAAGCGTTTTAAGCGATAAAACGGTTTTTAAGGTAACATAAACACTGCTATTACTTCATATACATAATTCTAAAGTTCATACGGTCGACTGGCGAACGGTAAAATTTGGATGGTCAGTTAAGATATTGCTCTCAGAAGAATATGATACCTATGTGTGAAAATCATATCTGTGATATTTTTATTATGGTACCTATAATTTAGCTCGTTCTCAAACATTCATCTCAAAACGTAGCTCGTCGGGCGTAGCACCTTAGACCGCGCGTGGGCATTCGTAGCAAACTAACTTCGACTTGAAAAAAAAAATTGAGTCCAACCAGTATATTATTTATCTCAATAGCCGTCAACGTTTTTTACGTCTACCTATCTCTGTAGGTGTAAATATAAGCATTTAATACATTTATGGATATTCAAGTGAACGCACTTTCCGCATGATTTTTTGTTGATTATCCCGCGCCAACGCAGCCGAAGGATCCTGAATAATGCATTTTGCTGACCCCCCCGCCCCCCTCACTTACACACGCCTCATGAATATAAAGCAGCTGCCACGAGCCCCCCGAAACCACAACTGAATATTTAGCTTTTGTGTACCCAGTTAAAAAATATTCAGGCAAAAATATCTAGGGACCTATAGCTATCTCAAGGCCCCTAGATATTTTTAGGTAACTATTTTGGTAATATTGATACTTGTAGGTACTTTACGGCATCCACTTGGTGGCTGTACTAGCCCACCTATCCGGATGCATGCGGCAGACGTGACCAGCCCAGTCCCACTTCAGCCTGGCGGTTTTCTCCACTACGTCAGCTATGCGTGTTCTGGAGCACAGTGTAGTGGACTTTTATATATAATCTTATTGGTAAAGAGTTAATTTAGAGCATTCCACGCATGAAGGTTCCTATATAGGAAGGGCGCGTATATTACTATATTACTCAATACTCAAGGCACTCACAACTTCTTATAGAAGATAGCAAAAACAAAATGTAGAGAAACAGAGGTTTTCGAATTCAAAACTGGAACAATTGAAGGGATGTTTACAAAAACAACATAACTGACTACACTGGCTGACACCTGAAACGATTAACAATGTTCTTAAAAAAGTGTCAACCGCTCTAAGCAGTGATGTTGTTTTTGTAAACATCCCTTCAAGTGCTCCCAAAACTCAGGACTTTGTTACTGCCGAGGGTTTATTAAATTCAATTTATATAACAAAGTCATGTCTCTCAGTAAGTATGTCTAAGTCTAATAGCCTATTTTAGGCTACAATGAATTGAATAGAAATATTTTCTGATGTGTCGAATTTAATGACCGAATACCGTTGCCTACTACTGCCGGAAATAATCCCCTTAACGTGTTCCATTCATAGCAAATTGTAGCAATGCCCGCGCCTAATAGTTTAAGTGGGGCTAAGGGCGCCTGCAGTCAGGGTCTAATAACTTCGTTTTCACTAGAAGTCTACTCGAAATAATTATAGGAAAAATATTAGAAATGGACACCGAAATTTTAGCACCGTTTTGCTCGTATAAATCATATCAAGCATTTCAAAAGTCAAATGCTGCTACACGTACGGTTTATAAATTAACATAATCACAAGATTAACAAGCTTAAATTAATATACATCATAGAAGGTAGGATCCTATAGAAGTGGTATACGCGTGCCTCCGTGAGGGACAAAACATACGCAAATGCGTCACTATGATTGGTCGAATTTATTTGTTGCCCACCATTATCCATACTAAAAAGAGGTGGGGAACAAAAAATATGTGAGACTGTGACAAGGACAAACAATAATAGCGCTTTATGTGCTACTCCTACTGAAAGATACGTAAGACTATCCCGTTCTGTCAGTTATCCCCACCACTCATGCCCAATCCAGTTTAATACTAGATTCATGATATACATATAGAACGTAATGACAGCCTCCATGACGTCAAATTAACACGTCAATATAAAAAAAAATTACAGTTACGAAATTCGTTTTTTTTAAGGGCAGCCAAACAAATAGAGTCAGTACATTGGCCAAATCTCCCCAATGTAAGTAGGCAAAGTAAAAACACAAAAAATACTTAGCCGAACAGAAAATATCAGACCACTTGACAATATTCAGTACTGAAGCTTAAAAGTATATTATTGAATTGTTCTCTCTAATAAATATGACTCTATACATAAATGAAATTATGGATTTATTTATCAAACTAACAACAATTAATATAAACAACAAACAATCAAGTTAGGCCTTACAGTAAAAATTACAAACTAAAGTTAAAAACTAAATTTTAAAATAAAATCAATGTATTGAATGACATTTATTTGAGAACAAGTTCCATATTATGTTAGTTACAAGAAACATAAAGCTAGTGTGTTAGTATAATATATACTAGGTATAATTTCGAAAACATATAAGATTCACACATTTTCCAGTAGAGCCAACCCTAATGCAACAGTTAAGATCGGAAGCAATTTTCACCATTCTGACAGCCCTACGTCATCCTGCGGAGAATTTAGAGCTCTCTAAGCCTTAAGGTGCCGTAGGTGCAGGGAGCGGAGTTTTTGAAAAATCGTACTGCCTTTTTAGATCACAATACGGTTGTCAAAAATTTAATTAGCAATCTTCAGGATTCTCTCTCTTGTGACACATCCTGATTCTTTGACTTTCGCTTGATAGAAAAAAAAACACGAATATAGGTCTAAAACGCACTTTAAAAAAATTCAAAATTATGTACAAAAGCTAAAAATATTAAAATTGCTACTAAAAATGCGCAATTTAATTTTTGAGGGAACTCATTGATTACTTTTTTTTGTTAAAACTTACAACAAATTAAAATTCAAAACATGATATCCGTGGTCCCCAGCACGGACCACATCCATCTCGCTCACGCTTACGCTCAGTGGGAGTGAGAGAAAAATACGAAGATAAGGTCTAGTTTTGCTCAGCAGGAATTTGGGGAAATTGTAAGAATACATCGTTTTACGAGATTACTGCTATCAGGGGAGAGCGGGGACGATTCATCTAATAATTATATTGAGGCTAAACGCGTTGGCTTGCCCGCGCGAGGAGGATGGGGGAAACGAGTTTCGTTATATTGTTTAGAAATTGGTAATTGATGATATTATATTTCAAAGAACACAGCATGTTGCGGGTTTTATTATATTCTCAATGGTACGGGTGTTTAGTTCAATAAATTAACGAACTAAACTAAAAATGATTTTTGTAAATTTACACTTGAAATCGCCAAGCTGTTTTTCTTTTGCAGCGTCTAGGGCGGTTTGCATCACACAAATCAGTAATCTCATTAGCGCTCAATATGGTCATATTGAGCGCTAATGACCACCAGCTGTCAAACTTTGCATACAAACTAATTTCAAAGGACGAAGTACCTAAAATTACGATCACAGACAGTGTGGTAACGGCCCTACGGCTTGATTTTAACTTCAAAAATTTGCTCTACCAAGATGCATAGTAAATTTAGTACAACGTATAGTTTTGACGTGATAACGTCTTATAAATCGATGAACACCGGTAGCATGCACGAAAAAGTGTCACGTTGAGGACAGATCTCCATGGTGACGTTACGTAATGTAATGGTAATGTTTTCTTAAGACGTTATCACGCAAAATTATCGTCCGTAAACCGACTTTACAGACAACCATATTTTTTCTTCAAACAAGAACGTCACTTTTGACACTGACATATCCGATCCACATCGTATCTAGAGCTAATTTTTCACGTATATTAAAGTTCGAATCAGACCGCTAGTCATATTTAATTTTAAAAGTATAGTATTGTTTCTCAATGAATTGTCTAAAGTATATATCTGCCAGCCTTAACTCGCACACAACATAAGAATTTACAAACATCAATCATAACTTATGTGCAAAAAGTATATTGCCATTAAGACAAACGTGTCCTCCTCCCATTCCCTCCAAACCAATCTCCACACTTCCCACATAAGATCGCATTCAGCTTGGCAGCGATGTGAAGCGTCAGCAAAACCGGTGAGGAGTAAATAGCGCGCTCGTCCCGCCCCGCCATTATAGCGAGTACCGACAGCAGCCGCGATCATCGCTGTACGCTCGAGTGTCAAAAGGAAGGGTTATTCCCGGCACTTACCAGGTGCTGGCAGACTATTAGAGATTTCAATCGTACTTATAGTTCGTTTTTTTAGCATTAGAAAGAAGGTAAGCGATCTTGACATGTCTTTTGATTGAAAAACGCTTTTTGAAAATCAGTAACTATTACTTATGAAAGCAGAAGAATATAAGTGATCGTATTAGATTCATAATTGTTACATATTTGCCGTGACTTATTTTTAAAACATGTTTTTCAATTAAAAGATACATCAAGATTGTTTACCTTTTTTCTAATGCTAAAATAACGAACTATAGTTACCACCTGCATATTTATTAAGAAATGATAAACGTTGTTAATTCAACTACGAAATAATAATTAATGAGTAAGTAATCATTTTTGGAGAAAATTGTGTATGATGTTGTTTGTAAAATATCATAAAATCAAATGTTTGCTTGAAACTCAGTGTGTAACAAAATATTATTTTTGTTTAAACTCAAAACCAAGAATATTACCTACCTTAGTTTGTTCATAAAACAAGTTTAATTAATTCAACAACTTTGCGGTATTTACTAGAATCAACCTAAAGGGAAGAGAATATAAAGATATTTTATATTTAGTTTTAGTTGTTAGTTTTAGGTTTTGGGTAAGTATTGTTTTAAAATGACCTGTCAATGAAAGAGCTCATTGTGAGAAAAAAAAGAAGAGAATTGCAAGAATTTTAGAATAACTAGGTACATACATAAGAATAAAAACCCAGTCATATCTACTTATACGAGTTAATAAGAAAATAATCGTAATACATAGGTAGGTAGGTATTCAGTTATAGGTACCTACCTAATCTTAATTCGTATTTATTTTAAATATGGGAATAATAATCTAATGCGGTAAATGTAAAATTTCAATAATACTGCATAACTGTAACATTAATTTTGAAGATTCAGCTTAGAGCATTTCAGTGGGCTTTGTACACTATGTAAAAGGTTAAAAATAGGTTAACTTAACTTATATTATCATAAAAATTTCAATGAAACTTATAAGATACACCTATCTACTTAAACCTACCAAAAGATATCTAATAATATAAAAACAAAATCAAAACTTATCAGACGAGATCGATTTAATTAAACTACTTATAGAAAGTGTGTTATATCTACTTATACGAGACATGTAGTATACAAACGTCTAAACTCCCTATAACAGACCAAAATAGAGCTCAAAGTACAAAGGCTTTGTACCTACAACACTCATTATGCGAGTTTACATGAGCACTGACTGCAAAGGTAGTGCCCGTCAAAAATACATAACTTATTTCGCCTTATTTCAATGCTGTAAGGAGCAAAACAGTACCATACATCTCCTCACGCATGCGAGCCTGCTATATACACCGCTTTATGTACTAGTGTATTATGCAACGTTCTTAGTACATAATTACATAAGCACAGCACAGAATAATGCGTTGAGTATTCCACCCACACTTTGTGTGCGATTTAGGGGACGGCTGGGTGTAAACGTTAGGTAATATGATTTATTCGTTGATATATTTTTGTTGGTATTTGTCAGACTCAAAACTTTTGTTTGTATTTGTTTGTACACAGGCATACACATAATGTTTTAGTAAATGAATGAATGCTCTTCGTTCATTCATTTACCAACTATTTAAAAGACATTGAACAGTTAGCATCCAAACTAACGGATCAGACTACACGTCAAAAGTATTTCATTTTCTTATATATAGCTCAACAAAAAGATATAAGTCCCTGTATGTAGAACCATAAATACCATAATGGAGTTCACGCTGGACCGGGCCTTCCGGCGCACCGATCAGCCGTCATAGAAAATGACACGTCGGACGCCTCGGCCCGCGCCTGGCCGGTCTAGTGTGAGTCATTCTTAAGACTTCACAGATACTTAAAAGCCCGAATTGAAGATATATATGTAGGTATGTATCTCTGTTTGAAAATTAAATCCAGAGTAGCAGATACAGATGTAGTGCATAATTGTTTTCCTTCGTATTTTCTCGGAAACGTTCGTATTTGTCATGCTACTTCAATCAACCTCAGTAGGTACTTTTTATACCGAGACTGACTGAAATAGTAAGACACGTACCTACGTTTCCGTGAAAATACGAAGGAAAATAATTATGTACTACATCCTTGGTCAATTTTTGAAGAGGGTTTTTTCGACATTTGTATGGCAATTTTTTTATTTTTGGATAATCTGATTTATAATCATAGTTTCAGGAAGGGTTCTTAACAACAAAAAATATACTGTACGTGGCACCACTCTACTTTTTATAGTTCGTTAGATATGGACGTTTAAAGATTCACATTTGTATGGCACTATTAAGCCATTTTAAGGCGCTTTTGACATGTTTATGGCATTTTTTCGACATTGTATGGCAGTATCTATTTGTTTATGGCACTATTTATTATTTTTGTGGCATTTATAAGACCCTAGCGACATTTGTATGGCACCTTTTCGACATTTGTATGGCACTATGTCGACATTTGTATGCCATAATCGACATTTGTGCGGTCAAAATAGCCGTACAAATGTCGCCAATAATATTTTTTTGCGAAATTTCCTACACAATACAACCGATTCACTTATATATTTTAGTATATATTTTATCACTATATTTGCAACTATTATTATAAAATATACATTTTTATTTCGACTGTGTATCAACATATTAAGCGTCAATACAAATGTCATTGTAGTCGTACCAAAATATATCGAAAGAGATTCGAACCTGTTTTTATATAAATTAAACTGTTTCCGCGTCCACACTCGATGTCAATCGACGCCCAACTAACCGCACTATTGTGTCATAAATTTAATCTAACCGTTATTCAATAGACAAAGAAGATTTTGGGGGGTATCTTTAAGTCATAACAAAACAAGTGCCGCGCGGGACAACGATAAAAAGGCTTCCCTTTTTTTATTAAATAACGCATTAATTAATCGAAAGGATTAAATCAATTCTCTAGAAAATACTCTTTATAAAAATACAAAGGTATTCATAATACGTTGCGTACATCCAAAGTTATGATTTTTTTTATTGGGCTATGCCGCCACTGGAACACGCGAAAAACGGCAAATTGCGCCGTTTTTGGAACTTCAAATGCGTTTTTGTGAGAAACAAATAATATTTAAGGTACAGTTTTACATTTTTTTAAAGCTTATAATACATTGAAAGAAAATATATATACGTACCCAGTCTTTTAGTCCTATTGACTTCGAGTTTTAGCCGTGGGACAGAAAAAAATGCCAATTTGACAATTGAGCCCTTACATCTGTATCTGAATACTTTTGGAGCGTTGTATCATTCGCTACTATAGTTCGTTTTTTTTTAGCATTAGAAAAAAGGTAAACAATCTTGACGTGTATTTTTTTTGAAAAACACTTTTGAAAAATAATTCACGGCAAATATGTAACTAATTATGTTATTACTTTCATAAGTAATAAGTAGTTACAATTTTTAGACTTACCTATCATTTCAAAACATTTCAGAAAGTGATGTTTTCGAGACTAATATTGGTTTTGACTAGTTTCAAAACTCGTATGTATGGCGGGTTAACAAAATTACGTGAGAAGCAATAAATAGATTATGCGTTTAGTAAACAGGCATAAACCTCGTATAATCCCTAATTTTAACTACTTATTTATCTGTTTTAAATAAAGAATGTCTATCAGAACACTTCACTAAGTACTTTATGTAAGAGGAGCGTAAACGAAAGTAAACGAACGCGCGAAACCGATACCGGCTTTAAGCCCGCGGTACCTTTTACATAGCTCGAAAAAAGTGCTATTAAAATGTAGGTAACATATAATTTGTAACATAAGTATTAGTCATTAAATAAGCAGTTATTGAGGTCATTCACTCAGAGTGGCTACCAAAACCCCGATCACTGCTGAATACTGTCACCTGATGGGCCATGTTGCATAACAAACTACAACTAATATTACAAGCGGAACTCCTTTTTTAATTAGTGAAATTAGAAAAGGAGTTCCGCTTGTAATATTAGTTGTAGTTTGTTATGCAACATGGCCATCATCAATTTAGAAGCGTAGATAGCCACAAGTTCGTTAGTAGTTATTGTATTTTTGCTCGGGTTAGGCCTTGTGGAATTATTGTTTATTGTGGGTCTTTTAATACATTTTTTTCTTATCCCGTTATAGTGTCCCACTGCTGGGTAAATGCCTCTCCCCAAGGGGAGATATCAAGATATCCACAGCTCCCGTTGTTGTGCTTTTTCCGGTCAGTTACTGATGACGGTCTAAATCGTCCCACCATCTCCGACTCGGCCTGTAAGGTAAGTAAAATAAAATTACTAGCGATTCGAAAAGACTGCCAAAAAAATTCCTCAATGTATTAATATTATATATTATATCAGCTCTTATTACGTATTAAGGCTTACCTAGGCAATTTTAATGTTAGGTAAGGAAATAAGAACGTGAGGCTGTAGGCAATTTGTACACCACTCCCGCTTAGCTACTTCTAGCAGTCTTTTAATTTACTTCTAGTTATGTACAGTCTACTGTAAATAGTAAAGTAAATTAGTAATTTCGCCTACTTATTAGTAAAAATGTGAATGAATAAATCACTTTATTGGGATTCAGAAACCTATACCTAAAGGACTAAAGGTAGTAAAGGTTTACTCAAAACATTCCAATTTTTTGCGTCATCGTCAGTAATGTTACCTCTACTCTACCTATTCGTAAAAATGTCGACGTACTAAAATCGTAATAGTTATTTACAAACGCTGTAATTACAACCAGGGACACTTAGTGTATTCTGATAAAAGCTGTGGCACGTCTGGGGTATAATTTTACATCATTTACCACTCTCTGGCACAGACTGAGTAATGAGGGATAAATTATCGAGCTACCCAGTTATTCCATTTACTGAAACTTCACTTTAGATAAACCAGTTTTAAGTGGTCCCTAGACGATTATGCCCGTTTTGAAGTAGATGTACGTTATGTTATGTACCCACGTTATTGAGAAGCCTGCTTGAAGTAACCCACGTTATTGAGAAGCCTGCTTGAAGTAACGTAAAACCAATCAATTATAGTCCATACTTGGGAAACTATGGTCCAAAATTAACTCGAATATGACTAGATGAATATGGTGTGACTATTACTTAAATGTTGACAGTTCTATGGCAAAATATCTTTATAAACTAGTGGCTCAGTGAGCAGTAGACCTCGCGCTGATTAAACGCATGACTCTGCCGTTTAGAAAAAATTTGAAACTTAAAATGACAAAATGATATATTTTTTTAGCTCAGTAAACGCCTAAGGGAGGCCACAGGTGACCCACATGGTGCCCATCACGCAAGATTGGCCATAGCAATCCAGCGCGAGAACGCTGCCTGCGTGATGGACTCTACCAAGGGCGCAAAATTTTGATAGGTATTTTTTTTTAGCTTTAGTTATCTTGATTGTAGTATTTTTTTTATATATATTAATTATAAAACACTTATTATATAATAAATGAGTTTTTGATCCTATTTTTTAGGGCTAGTTAAAAGCTTGTAAAAATGATACCTTAATAACCTACTACATATAACATTGGTATAGATTTAATTACGTATTGAACTTGTGGACCATAGTTGTACTATAGTTTTGGTGGTTAATTGGTTTTTGTTTTTCAAGCCTGCCAAATTGAGGGAGGATAAACAAGAAACAATAAAACAGTTGGCGTCAATAAAAAATCCTCCAATCACCTTCATTCACGTAAAGTGTGCGTCTATTGCTTACTCCGTGATCGTGATTGTCAATCTTACGCGCTTGATCGCGTCGGGATCCCATTCAGGCATAATTTTTAGTTCCGTATAATTTTTTGTTGAAAAGCAGGTTATACCTACCGGTTCTGACAATGTGTTACTGAACACGTGCAGTTCACTGTTCCAACAATTCGGGAGAAAAACAAGAAGAGCATTTAAAACTGCCACAGAACGCTGTGCCGAAGACATACTTATAATGTAAATACATATAGTCCTACGATATGTCGTGAAAAACTTTACTTTTCATATCAGGCGTCATTATCTTCACTTTGCCAAAAAAACATGCAGGCAGAGAACCTCGCGAATCCATATTCATTACCCCGCTAGTTTATGACAAAAGGATTCGAGGTCTACTTTATAAGAGTTATAAGTGTTATTCCATTCGGCGTCGACTCGTCGAGTCCCTTGATCTGTGCCCTGAGTCTCTTCAAGGAACTGCCGTAAAGACGCCACAGGAGACCGAAGAGCTGGCTTCTTCCTCGCTCTAATCGGCCGAAGGAGTCATGTTTTGACTTACTATAAACTTAACTAAGTAGTTATTAACTCCCTTATTCATAGAACTTTACGGGCCTGATTTAGTTAAATTGTTTTATCAGTTTATCAGTTTCTTATAGAGATGCCCCGAATAGTGAATTTGGCCGAATACCGAATACCGAATATTCGGCCCCTCTCTCGACCGAATACCGAATATTCGGCAAGACATGGAAACATTTTGAGTCACAATTATTATGAAAACTGTTCGCCAACAAAGCACAACGTTTGCTAAGATATATTTTTATGTTGAACAGTATTAATGAATGTACTCGTAGTTAAAGTCAATCAAATCAGCCTCATGATAAAAATAAAATATTTTGTAATCAAGAAATGCTCAAAAACGTGCCTTCGTATGTAACTACTTTCCAAGAATACATTTTAAATATTAAATATAGGTACCTTGTTTTTGTTTATTTTTTGTATATTTTTTCTTTTCAACAGATATTCGGTAGGTGCAACAGATATTCGGTATTCGGCCGAATAGTAGGCAACATTCGGCCGAATACCGAATATTCGGCAAAGTGGCCAAATAGGCAGAATACCGAATAGTTGCCGAATATTCGTGGTATCTCTAGTTTCTTACAAATATATAAGTCAAAATGACAGAATAAAGACAAACGATTATTAGCTAATTGCGGCTTGTAGCGCGTTTAATGAAATTAGGGGATTAGTATTTTATAATTTAGTTTTAGGTTAGAGTAAGGTTTATTTGAGATTTAATATTGGATAGCCATGGCTATTTATCAGTCATCAGATCACAAAAAAGAGGAATATTTTTCAAGGGAATTGCTGCATTCATTTTAGCAGATTGAACCTCAAATGAAGAAAGTTATTTTAAAAAGTGATTGTAAAGTTTATTTAGTGAACTCTAATTCCAGTGATTTCTAATACTACTCTAATACAATTTTTTTAACCTACTTTGGTATCCCACTGCTGGACAAAGGCCTCCCCTCGTTTTCTCCACTCGACCCTCATCGGCATATTATTACGACATATATCTAATACAAGTATATTAGAATATAATCGCATAGATTTCTAGCGCCTTCGGCATGTAAGCCGCGTATCTTGACATCGAGGGCTAGGCTTTCACGGCTCCCAAATTAAAGCTTACAAAACATTTTCCAAAACAAATTCAACCGAAACTATTCAAAGGGAGTAATCGTCTAAATTAATGGCACCTAGTGGAGTGTGCTAGACCTTTGCGCAATTATCACCGCATATATTTAGCTTTGAGGGAAAAACTCCAACCGCGACATTTCCCCAATGATTAAAACCCCCACCACTCCATTATGCCGAACTGTAATCATGAAACTATCCCCCTCGGTTCGTTAACGTGAATGTTAACGTTACGATGACTTGCGGCTGTACGTCCATCACATATATAAGAGCGGCCAAGGTACTAACAAACATTTAAACGTGCCTCTATTCCCAAGGCGCTAGAGGCGCGTACAGATTTTTTTGAGCACCACGATCGCTCCTATATATCTGATGGCCACTAGAAAATCGTGGTGAACGCAAACGCGCGCCGCGGCCGCGACTCGCTGGAACGACGCCTACATAATTATTTAAGTTAATGATATACTACACCTTTCTTAATGTAAATGATTTCTTTTGCGAGCGTGCGACTGGGATGCCATTAACTGAACGTCATGAGAAGAAAAGGGATGGAGATGGTTGGGGAGGTGCCTCCCTCGGCATAGCAGGCTCTCTGGATTATAATATTGTAGTGGCGTATGCGTGCATTAAATATATAGAGCCTTACATTTATTATTCACTTGAGTTGCGTTAGGTACCAGGAATATTTACCAGGCTCTTGTTATTTAGTTTCACCCCATAATATAAGCTTGCTTCCTTACTTTTGACCATTTGACATGCGATTGATTTTTATTTTTTATACAACTCATTGACAATCAGAAAAAAATTAATATGATAATAGAACATTTTAAAAGTAAATAGGTAACTAAAACTTTGGTTACTATAAATTCCAATTCAACATTTTGTAAGGCAATTGAGGGTGATTTTTTTTTACTTTTTTACAATATACATATTTGGATGCTTTAATAGTTACCTATGGTGTATTTTTAATCTAAATACAATATCTAATCATAATAGAAACAGATATAAAAGATAATCTCAAATAGAAAAAAAACGACTTCTAAAAACAGTTTGAAATGCCACATAAATTATTGGCTGGTATTTAACTGATCACTAGATATAATACTCCACTTCGTCACCTTTTTTTAGTAGCATTTCGTTTCTCTAAGGGTCGCAGTTCTATCCTAACCTAACCCACAAAATCGAAATTGCCAAACGTGTACTATGCGTTGTTGAAGAGTTTTGTTCTGATCATCATCAGCAGTTCCACTTCATCATGCGACAGTTTTTAATGTAACTCCTTGATTTTCTGATGAAAATACAAAAATATCTATGCCTTTAAGATTTGAGGAGTTCCCTCGATTCCTCATGGAGCCCATATTCAGAACTCGAGCTTGACATACCTAAATGTGGCTTAGAAACCTAACTTGCTTAGGTACCTAACATAACGAATAGGACAATCGCCAAACGTGAGCCAGGCGTCGTTGAAGAGTTCAGTTCTGATCATCATCAGCAGCTCCACTTCATTAGGTAAATGTCACTTTTTAGGGTTCCGTACCCAAAGGGTAAAACGGGACCCTATTACTAAGACTCCGCTGTCCGTCCGTCCGTCAGTCCGTCAGTCCGTCCGTCCGTCCGTCCGTCCGTCTGTCACCAGGCTGTATCTCGTGATCTGTGATAGCTAGACAGCTGACATTTTCACAGATGATGTATTTCTGTTGCCGCTATAACAACAAATACTAAAAACAGAATAAAATAAAGATTTAAGTGGGGCTCCCATACAACAAACGTGATCTTTGACCGATGTTAAGCAACGTCGGGCGGGGTCAGTACTTGGATGGGTGACCGTTTTTATAGATAATGGTACGGAACCCTTCGTGTGCGAGTCCGACTCGCACTTGGCCGGTTTTATTAATGTATTTGTATATGCTTGATTTGTTGATAAAAACATAAAAATCACAATATGTATGCCCTTAAGATTTAAGGAGTTCCCTCGATTCCTCATGGATCCCATCATCAGAACTGCATTTTGACAAAAACGGGACCAATCTGTATGCATATACATACCTACAATCAAAAAAATAATTTCAAAATCGGTACAGTTATGACGGAGATAGAATAACAAACATTTAAAAAAACACAAGCGAATTGATAACCTCCTCCTTTTGAGATTTGGAAGTCGGTTAAAAACAACGTTGTTTCCATTACTTTTGGCCTGGGGTATGGTGTGCCTTGGATTTGAATATGATGCTCGATGACCTCAGTAAAGCTTCCGAGCGAGTTGGTCTGAGGATGAACATGGACAGACGAAGATCATGTCAAATGCCCGTGTAGAACCAACTCCCGTTACAATCGGAGACTTTACACTTGAAGTTGTAGACGATTATATATACCTAGGACAGACTGTCCAGTTAGGTAGGTCCAACTTCGAGAAAGAGGTTAATCGACGAATCCGACTCGGTTGGGCAGCGTTTGGGAAGCTACGGCACATCTTTTTGTCCAATATTCCGCAGTGTCTCAAGACGAAAGTCTTCGACCAGTGTGTGTTGCCAGTGATGACATATGTAACTGAAACGTGGCCGCTTACTGTGTGCCTCATAAGAAGGCTCAAAGTCACCCACAGGCAATGGAGAGGGCTATGCTTGGAGTCTCTCTGCGTGATCGCATCAGAAATGAGGCCATCCGCAGCAGAACCAAAGTAACCGATGTAGCCCTCCGAATCGCTAAACTTAAGTGGCAGTGGGTGGGGCACATTGCCCGTAGAACCGATGGCCGTTGGGGCGGAAAGGTACGAGTGGCGACCACGTACCGGAAGGCGCAGCGTGGGTAGACCCCCCACAAGGTGGACTGACGACCTGGTAAAGATCGCGGGAGTCCGCTGAATGCGGGTGGCGCAGGACCGGTCATTGTGGCACTCTTTGGGGGAGGCCTATGTCCAGCAGTGGACGTCCTCTGGCTGATATGATGATGATGATGATGATGATGATGATGATGTGCCTTATTTTGCGATTTTTAACATTAACAACGCACACCCCTTAAATATGACGATACTACTCCAAAACACCCTGAAAAACTTTTTCAGGTTATTCCAGTAACAGAAGTTTGCGTCAAATCCGATAGTTCTGATTTTTTGCAGACTTATTATGATGTTGGCCTAATGAATAATCCAAGTTTGAGACCTAGAGCGCCTCGAAAAAACCGCGAAAATTTAGGTTCTTTTTTAGATTTAGGTTTTTGGACAAAGTTGCGTTCGGCGCTCGAGGTCACAAACTTGCATTATTCATTGGGCCAACATCATAATAAGTCTGCAAAAAATCAGAACTACCGGATTTGACGCAAAAGAGCCCCGTTACAAAATTTGACAAAATTACTGGATTAAAACTTCAAAAAAACTTCAAAACTTCAACATTTATTCAGCAAATAGGCCACAAGGGCACTTTTTACACGTCAACATTGAATTTACATACAAGCAAAAATAATAACAATACATCAACAATTTTATAAAATACAACTAACTGCAACTACCAATTCAAACTAACGTATTACAATTACTTCGAGATGTATATGGTCTCTTAAAGTCGAATTAAGTACATAAAAAAACTATAATAATAAAACTATAAAAACTATAATCTTGGAGACCCTATACATCTCTAAGGATAATTTGGTAAACTATATATGTAAACTATGTAAATGTCTCTAGGTGTCAGAACTATAAGATTATATAGTTTATCAAATTATCCTTAGAGATGTATAGGGTCTCCAAGAGTCAAAATCCTGTATAATTAATTAACACATTCATTAAGAGAAAAGAAACATACGAGAGCAGAATGAGGCGTCTCACTGTAATTAAACTCAAAAATAAAGTTAAAGACAATAATTTGATAATTTTTCATTGGTTTTGTGTTCGCATCGAGTTTTTTTTTTGTTAAATAAACTTTATAAATATGGCAGTATGTATTATACAAGGTCGATATGAAAAAAAAAAGGAAAAAATGGTCATTTTCATACATTGTATGGGAAAATCTCATGAAACTCGGCACGGGTTACCTACAGTTACAGGAATGACCTGAATTTTTTAAAGAGTGTTTTGAGATAAAAGAAACTGGGGGCCTACCGCGAAAACCGAAATTCGCAAATTGCGGGGATCTTTCTCTTTTACTCTCATTAAGACGTAATTAGAGTGACGGAGAAAAATGCCCGCAATTGACGAACTTCGATTTTCGCGGGTAGGTACAGACCTGATTTAGGAGGTATGCGTTATTTATTTCTGAAAATCGTAAAATAAGGGACACCCTAGCCTGGGGCGTAACGCGTAACTACTTTCTCGCCATTTTAGTTAAGGTGATATCAGACGGTTCATTTTGTGTTCATTTTCGTGTTTCATTATTCATCTTTCACTCAAAGTGACACGTGTGAACACAAAAGTAACCAAAAGTGAAAAATGAATTCATTAGTGAAATGATCCAACAGTGTTGGATATTTTCATTCGCCATCTTTCACTCGCACTCCGAATGAACAAAAAATTAACAGTGTGAATGAACACAGAGTGATTGTTCATTCCTATTTTGCATATATTTCTTGAATCCTGTGGGTAGTAGGTAGTAAGTACCCAGACTTCTTGGAAAAAGCAGGATATGGTATTTGTAGGTACCTACTCTAAAAATATTCCAGAGTTCCAAAACAACCGCTAGTAGCAAGGTATCGCAGTAAAATTTGAAGATTTATCCGGCTAGGTACTGCGGCGGTAGCACGGTCGCATTTTTATCGCTTGTTACCATGCCTGTCACGTTCTAACAAGTGTGTAAGTGCGAAATTGACGAGCAGAGTGACAGGCGATAAAAATGGAACCATGCTGCCATCGCTGATGCAACTAATAGTAGTAGTTCTTCAAAATTACTTAAATTCATCCGCAAATGATTGCGATACAATTCAGGATCTTCAACGGCTACCTAGTTTCCCCAATGTATTCGAAGCTCGCACCCACCACCGTCGACGTTTTCTTTGCTTTTTGCTTGTTAACATCTTTATTGAATGATCACAAATAAAATTAATCCAAGACGCACAACTTCATTTTACGTCATAGTGAAAGAAAATGAAAAGTGAATAATCTTAGCACCAGCACCGTGTGAACATGCAATGAAAGAAAAATTAACCATTCACTTCACTCGAGTGAACCGTCTGATCCCACCTCAGTAGATTGTTTTTATAAGACTTCATTAGCATTTGGGTAGCGATATTATTTAATCTTTCCATTATGCTAATTTCTGATAATTCATGTTAATTTATACTGTTTCGTAATTAGGTTCGTTAAGTTAATAAGATATTTTATAGTCTACTTATTTGCTGTAAATTGTTACTTAAAAGCGAGGTATGCCAGACGGGTTTCTGGTACCTATATAACTACATATTTCTATAAGTTTTTCAATCTACCGCGTTGTTTTATGTAATTATAGTTACATTTTTTAGCATTAGAAAAAGACTAAAAGGTACGCGATATTGACGTGTCTTTTAATTTAAAAACGCTTTTTAAATATCGGTAACTATTACTTATGAAAGCAAAAGAATATAAATAATCGTATATATATGATTCATGTATGAAAAAGGCGCTGTTGGCCTAAATAAGCGCTGGTGGCCTAGCGGTAAGAGCGTGCGACTTTATCCGGAGGTCGCGGGTTCAAACCCCGGCTCGTACCAATGAGTTTTTCGAAACTTATGTACGAAATATCATTTTCATCACACTTGCTCGGAAAAGATGTATTTACACGTAGGGCTTGCGGGCGGGAAATTGAATTTTTCGCCCTAGGGCGGAAAAAATCTTTTCCGAGCAAGTGTGATGAAAAACACTTATTTACACGTAGGGCTTGCGGGCGGAAAAGATTTTTTCCGCCCTAGGGCGGAAAAGTGTTTTATACAGAAGTTTGTTTTTATTAATTCTCCTTTTTTTCCTTACAAGTGTGATGAAAAACATTGTGTGTGCCACGGGCGGTAAAGAAATTCCGAACTCGTGAACATTTTAAGCCCTCGCTTCGCGTCGGGCTTAAAATTGACACTCGTTCGTAATTTCTTATTTCCCGCCCTTAATACACAATGTACTATTGATATTTACCAGTTGCTTTTCGGTGAAGGAAAACATCGTGAGGAAACCGGACTAATCCCAATAAGGCCTAGTTTCCCCTCTGGGTTGGAAGGTCAGATGGCAGTCGCTTTCGTAAAAACTAGTGCCTACGTCAAATCATGGGATTAGTTGTCAAGCGGACCCCAGGCTCAAATAAGCCGTGGCAAAATGCCGGGATAACGCGAGGAAGAAGAAGGAAGGAGACATGCTACCCATATCGGGTGTGGCAATGAGAGATGCTTATAAAATATCTACGTCAAACTGTCTCTGAGAAAAACGCATTTAACTAATTTGCAATACCGAAGTGATCCCATAATTAAGTGTTCCGTGAACAAAGTTTTGTACGGAACACTACAAAGTAGGGTACATTTTATCAATAATTCCTATAATTTAACTGATGTCAATCAAATATCCTTCATGACGCTCAGATATTTTAGAGCACCTCAGCCGCATATGTGCAGCTTTAACAGTACAGTCGTCATCAGATATAGTATAGCAGTGGCCCTGTCTATCCTATGAAGCAGGAGATCCCGGGTTCGATCCTGGTAAGGGTATTCATTTAAGTGTCTAATATCACAAATATTTGTTTCTGAATTTTGCTACAATAGTGAATGTCCTCAAACTCGCTATGATAAAAATGAAAATAATACCTACTCCACAATGACATAATTATTATCAGAATCAGAATCAGAAAAATATTTATTGCCACAAAAAATACCTTATCAACTAAGTACAATATATAAAACTTAAATACTAAAATAGGTACAAATTAATTAGAGAGATAGGTAATTATAATAATATACGAATGATTGGGCAATGGGCTCCAATCTCAGCATATGCCAAGCACTCCAAGCAGAGGGCCTAGCGCTGGTTTTCAGACTGGACCCTTGAGATCGGTCGGTCGCAGTTTAACAAAATTACCGTGCTTTGCTAGGCTTAACAATTACAATAAATTCAACAAGAGTAGAATACGGATAACATAAAATAAGTGTCATTCTATGCATACTAGTAAGTAGAATAAAATCAACCAATATATAAATATATATATAAACTTGTGTGCGTGTGTCTGTGTGTGTCTGTGTCAGTGTGGTATGAGTTAAGCATGCGGATATATGTAAGTGCCAATTGTGTGCCAAATTTCGTGTCTTTAGGGGGGAGCGAAAAATTTGCTCTGCATGTCAAGTAAATACATTTTGACTAACCGCCTATATTTTAACAGTCCCATCGGTTCACGTATAGGTGGCGGCAGGTCATTCCAAATCTTTGCAGCAGCAAATTTAAAGCTCCCTTTAAAGAATGTCGTCTTGTGTGTAGGTATCGCAAGTTTCGTGCATCTCCTTAGCGATTTGCTGCGTGTATCATTGACCCATTTTAGTTTTTCAAACAGGTAGCAAGGTCTCTGAAATTCCAATACTTTCCGAACCGCGCAGGCTAGGTGCAATTTTCTCCTGTTGTCCATATTGAGCTGCTTTCTTTCGTTTAAGAAAGGGGTGATATGCGCTCTTTTGGGAACGTCGTAGCAAAATCGAACACACGCATTTTGTACCCGCTGTATGGACTTTTTCGTCTGTACCAGGAGTCTCGGCCCATATACTATGTCCGCGTAATTGAATTGGGAGAGTATTAGAGATTCAACCAGGATTTCCCTGACTTTTATTGAAAGATACTTACGAATCCCATATAGTACTTTAAGCCGATAGAAAGCATTTCTAATTTTTAAGTTAACGTGCTCTATGTACCGAAGCTGTCCATCCATTACTAAGCCTAAATTCTGTGCTTTCTCCACACGAGGTATTGTTTCGGTTCCGATTGCAATCTTCGGACTTTGTTCCTTGATTTTTAAACATTGCCATTTGTTCCCCATTACTAGAAACTGCGATTTAGTAGGATTTAAAACGAGATTGTTTTTTTGCGACCAGTCAGCTACTGTTTCCAAGTCTTCATTAATTTTACTCAAAGAGTTCTTGAGGTCGCTCGGAGAAAAGGAGTGATAGATTTGGGTATCGTCCGCATATAGGTGTGCACTGCAGTACTTGAGATTTTTTATTAAATCGGCTGTATACAAAATAAAAAGTAATGGGCTTAAAATTGATCCCTGGGGAGTGCCACGGTCAATTACGCGCGTTTTTGATCTCAACACCTCTCCTTGATCTCCCTCTATTTCAATATATTGCTTACGGCCCGTGAGAAATGATTGGAACCATTTGCAGGACGATGGAGATACGCCATAATATGCCATCTTAGATATGAGTAATGTTGGGTTGAGGCAGTCGAAAGCTCGCGAGAAGTCTAATAACACCAGAATAGAACCCATTCCCTTATCAGAAGCAGCAATAATGTCATCTGTGACCTTTGCCATAGCTGTAGCCGTTCCATATTTACTGCGGAAACCTGATTGTATGTGTGGTAGTAGGTTATTTTCCTCCAGGTACTTGGATAGTTGCTCGCACACAATTCTTTCTATAACTTTAGAGAGTACAGGGAGAATACTTATTGGCCGTAGATCCTTATATACTTCAATCCTACTTGATTTAGGGATTGGCTTAACCCTGGCAAGTTTCCAAGACTCTGGGAAGGTGTTGGTTGCGATAGACGTATTAATAATATCAGTTATTATAGGCAGAGTGACGTCCAGAGTTAGGCGAATCATAGCTATCGTTGTACCATCGTGTCCGCTTGCATTAGTTTCTATGGACTTTATTATTTTACGCACTTGACTTTCCGTACATCTCTCAATATTGAACTGTTTATCAATTGTTTTACTGTGGAAGAAGGCCTGCATTTCGCGATTCGTATCTGGGCTTCCAGGTACTGCTAGGAAAAAGTTGTTTATTTCGTCAGGGTTGCGTAAATGTTGGGGGATCGATAAGTAATTGACGTCATCTAGACAACACGAGTTCTTGAGGTGTTTCCACATTTGTTTAGGGTGAGATTTATTGTTGTTTACATAGAATGTAAAATACGCAGCTTTTTCCCGTTCTAATGCCCCTGATATATAGTTACGTAATTCTCTGTAATATTTCTGGTGATGTTCATTTTTTGTAATCTGTGCTTTTCTCAATGCATTATCGCGTAGGTGCATCATACTTTTAATATTATCAGTGATCCAGGGGTGTGATTTGCAATCGGTACGCAGTTTACGGATGGGCGCATGTCTGTCAAACAAGCTTGTGAGCAAGTTATTGAATCTGTTCACTTTCTCGTCCAGGTCCAGAATATCATTGATTTCTGACCATGGTACGTATTCTAGATCTGTCCTAAAATTTGTCATATCAATCTTAGCTAACAATCGTTTGAAAATGTATTTAGGTACTTGTTTTGGCTTGACGATTAGCAATTCTGCCAGAATCATTGCGTGGTCACTGAGTTGGGGGTTGTGGCGGACATATATCGACTTACACACATTAGCGCTGTCTGTGATGAAAAGATCTAATAAAGATGAGCTGTTCTTAGTGATTCTGGTGGGTTCATTAACTAGTTGTTCCAAACCTCGTTGAGTTAAAAATATTCTTAACTTTTTTACGTTAGGCCTATCTTGTAATTGCATATCTACATTGAAGTCAGTCAAAAGAAACACATTTCTACAGGTCGCGAACATATCAAGCGACTCGTTTAGAGCGTCGACGGCAGTGTCAACGGACACGGATTCTGGTCTATATGCGGTGCCGATAGCGATTCGTCCCATACCTTTAATTTGTAGCTCTAACCACATTTGTTCGAGGACGGATGACGGATGTTTCCTGACTCGAGTTTGTAGGTTCTTACGTATGTAAAACCCCACACCGCCTCCTTTTGACCCATGTGGGCGTGGATTGTGTTTTAAAGTATAACCCGGTAGTTTATGTATATATTTTTCTTCGCCCTCTCGCAGCCATGTTTCATTCAGTGCTAAAATGTCTGGTTTGTATGCATCCATGGCTGCGATGAATTCGTCACGGCCAGTGTTTAAGGATCGTATGTTTAATAATCCTAACGTTAAGTTGTATGTTTTTTTACGCGTGATTTTAGTTTATAAATTAAAAAAAATGAATAAATAAAAAGGACAGCATTACAGTTACCATGGTTAAGGGCACAAGTGTGGCGGTGGGCTGTGTTGAATATCGGACTGTGTTGGCAAAGAGAAAAAAAATCTTCTGTAAGGGCATCAAAAAAACATATCAACGTTAATCTAGTTAGGACGATAAGCATTATATAACTACGGCGGTCAAGATAAACAGTTAGCCAGATTTGTTTTATATTCGCAACATGGTGGGTAGATCGGCGCGCGCGCACGGTAGTTTTCATATAGAAACCAACCCCGGCACCGCGGCCACCGCGCATCAAAGTAGGTCGCGGAGCATTTACAAACTTATATTCAGGGATACGCGGTGCGCGTTGTTCTTGTCCCTGCCTGATCAAAGTCGCGACTAGAAAATTATCTTGTCCTGTATCCAACGAACCCGGGTTATAAAGGACTGATTTAAGTAAATTAGTTTTAGACGCTAATATCATACTGGAGTAATAAATAAATAGTATTAGGTGGTTATATGCATACACAATACATAACAGAATGCTAAGTATTTCTATGGCGTCACGACCCGGTTCCGTTGCATATGTACTACCTATGAATAAGAATAATGTGGTGAACTGTTTCCTTTTAAGGTTAAAAGTGTGTTCCGTTGAGTGAAAAGTGTTTGTGAGTGTAACGTACAAATTAATTACCTGCGAGTGTACTATAATATTTGTTGATGTTTCAATGCACGACAGTGAACAGCAAAGTAAGAGTTTGCAAATCAAAAAATAGTATACATGAATTTGTAGAATTTGAGCACAAAATACAGATAAAACTTGAAAGACAAATTCGATTGATATGACTTCTATAATATAATGAGTACCCAAACTACATTTATGTCTAAGAACGAACATCAAGAGAGCCAAAAACACGAGCCAAGTCTAGTTCAGTCCTTATGCGATGTCTCGGAGAATCTGTACCCGGCCGTTGGCGCAGATAGATCCTACCATCCCGCGTCCACACATATCGCCAGCCGTGGTGCTCCTTCAGCTGCCGTGCCCTTTGAAATAGCCGTCGATTGAAGGGGGTCAGCCGCTCGTTGATGTAGAAGCGGCAGCTGGGCCCCGGGAGTCCGGTGCCCTCCGTGGTCGCCCCGCGGCGCACCCTCGCCGCCTGCAGCAGCCGGTCGCGCACGGCGCGACGCGCCAGCCGCACCACCAGCAGCCGTGGGCGGGTCGGCGGACCCTGGACGCCCTCTTCTAACTGCGGTGCACGACCCACGCGAGTTGCGTCGACGATTATGTTGATGTTTAGGTATATAATATCTGGGAGACCGAGCTTTACTCGGAAAACATACAAATACTCAAAAATGCGCGCTTCCCCAGAGATAAGACCCAGCTAGATCGATTTTTCGCTCCTGAAAACCCCCATATAGCAAATTTCATCGAAATCGTTAGAGTCGTTTCCGAGATCCCCGAAATATATATATATATATATATATATATATAAATAAACAAGAATTGCTCGTTTAAAGGTATTAGATAGATAGATAGATTTGACTTCTCGGTTACATTTCTCTTTATAAGTAAGTTTGAATCTCCTGCACCAACTTTTGTCTCTGTTTGACCCAATGGTTGACTGGTAGAGAATGCCTTTAGGCATTACGTCCGTCATTTGTAATTTTTTCCTGTGTTTGTGCAATAAAGTTTAAATAAATAAATAAATAACAAATATATAATGACAATTCGTCAAGCTTAAGTAAGGCTTATGATTTATGAAAAAAATATATAAATATGTGATACATACATACTAGTATGTAGCTACGGAACCTTCGTTCGTTTTAATTAATATTAATTATATGTCAACGGATTTTATGGAAAAGTGGGCGATTTAATTCCGATCGCTCGATTTCGTCACTCGAAAATCGGTGGTAAACGGCAAAATGCTAGTTTTTAATTACAAGCAATAGAAATTGGGAATCTAGTGGTATTGACTACTCGTTTTAAATTTTAGTAGTAGAATTTAAATGCCTAGAAGTGGAGATATTATTCAACAAAATATCTACACGAAATCGAGCGGTCGAAATTTAAAAATCAGTGCCCAGCTGATTTTTTTTCGCTATTTCGGGGTTGCCTCTGACATTAAAAGTTGTTCAGTACAGTACGGTCACCTGCAATCATATGTTACACAACGAAGGCCGTATGAACATCTCACGCGGTCTTATTTTTAGAGCCATAAAAGCGTGTCACGTAGTTTTACGGCCTTCGAAGAGTAACATATACCTATTAAGTATTGCGGGTAACTGTACAGTTTTACACCCCTACATGTCAGGCGAAACCAAATTACCCTGTAGTGATGGGTATTATTTATGTTGAAATGCTGATGAAAACCACAAAACTGCTTTCTATAATTTTGAGTTGTTTTCTTATGTTTGCTGGTAGAATTGACTTTTAAAGGATGATTTTTGATTATAAATATTAAATAACATTAATTTGAATTTGATTTGGTTAGATTTTGTTTGATATTTTACATTTAATATGTTCTTCGGGTTGGTGTGGTGAATAATTTTGTGTTTCACTCGGGGGAAAATTTTGTTTAACTCTCGTGCTTTGAAACCTTCGCCACGCTCAAGATTCCATTTTTCGAACCACTCGCTACGCTCGTGGTTCAATTTTGGAATCTTTCCCTTGCTCGGGTATCAATATTAGCTCGAGCAGTTAAACAACAACTTTGCCCCCTTGTTATACAAATAGGTAACTATTAGATAATAGGGTCACACCTACTTTCTATCCGATTTATTATAGAACTTGTGTTTGTGGGTGAGTTGACCGTGACGTCATTGTGTAATGTTTCATATAAATTCCATATTAGCAAATCGTTTTGCCAGTTCTAAAAAAGAAACTGATTCGCCTAGTAGTAGGAGAATACCTTAGGAGAATACCCTATTTGACATTTAGGCATCTTAGGACTAGGTAAGTTGTTTTGAAATTTAGGACAAATAAAGACAAATGGCAAAGATCCTTAACATGTAGGTACAGTCAGCAGCAGAAGTTGCTAAGCGGGCGAGGTGTGCAAAATTACCTTGACGCGCTCTTATTCTCTTAACAATAAACTCGTGTCAAGATCATTTTGAACACCTCGCCCGCTTTGCAACTTCTGCTGCTGACTGTACCTTGGTATAGCTCTGAAAATGTAGTAGACATTTCTCATGGAACAATATGGATAGACTCTGTATAAGGATAGATATTTAAGATATTATAGCCTATTTATTGTACCTAACTTATAAACACGGTATTATGTAAGTACATAATGAAATATTATAATATAACATGATATGCCCTGCAAAGTAACTCGCACTTACACATTGATCTCGTTTTGACATCTTGCATGTCGCTCCTACTTGATAATCAATGATAGATTTTTTGGACATGGCTATACCTATCTATATTATAAGTCCTGAAGTTACCCTATCATAACTTCATTAGCTAAGCTGGAGTAATTTCCTTTCCGTCAAGAGTTCAACCACCATACCTATTATAAAAACCTCCTCTATTCAAGATTAATAGCGTAACCTAATCCTCCCTATAATCCCCCAAAATCTAATCGCAAAATTAAAGTAACACTTTATTTATCCGCACGAAATTCTCCCGTGAAATTAAATGACATCCTTTCTCATTTATAAGGCTGCATGCAGCGCTGCACCGCCTTAAATGGACTTCATTAGGCACAAAAAACGTCTCGGCCTCCCCGGCCCCCTGGCCTCACCCCCGCCGGGGCCCGCTCGCGAATTATGCAATTTCATTTGAATTTGCGGGTGCAAAAGTGCGAGGGGACCTAATGGGAGATCCGCGAGGGTGTTTCCCGAGTGAGACGCCGAGCGGTATCTTAGAGTTTAGATTTTAAGACAGATGAAAACCTTAATTGTAAAACACTGATTTTAACTCATTATTATTCACAACGACGGGACTTAATCGCGTAAAAATTACATTGACCACCTCGTAAGCAACAAAAAGCACTAATGGGGCACTAAATTCCCAGATAGAACCACTAAAACAACATACAGTAAAGGGCCATAAAGTTTGCACATCGGAATTTCGGCTTCGTAGAGCGTTGTCTCTTTCATTCTCGTTGCCTCCAATATTCTCTTTCTAAATACCGATGTGCAAACTTTATGGCCCTTTACTGTACCTGCTAAAAAGTTGGTCTGTAAGTATCAGACGTATGCTTTTTTTTTGACATTTAGATTTTATTCTAGAAATTCTAGACTAGTTTTTTTTTATACAATCTTTTTAATGTTTGACGAACCTTTTGTGAAATTCTTAGTGTTAAATTTGATATGTATAATAATCCAATTTTATTATGGAATAATATTTACATCAATAAATTGCTCTGATAATTAGATTAAGATTAATTACGATTCATAAGAGCTTGTTGCTAGGCCTACATGAATAAAGTAGGTATATTTTGATTGATTGATTGATTGAGACATCATAAATTTTATAGCATATATAAGTTAGCATATATAGTTTGTAGATAATTTCAACCTCAATAATTAATTAAATAAAATAAATAAATATTATAGGGACATTCTTACACAAATTGACTAAGCCCCACGGTAAGCTCAAGAAGGCTTGTGTTGTGGGTACTCAGACAACGATATATATAATATATAAATACTTAAATACATAGAAAACAAACATGACTCAGGAACAAATATCTGTATCATCATACAAATAAATGCCCTTACCAGGATTCGAACCCGGGACCATCGGCTTCATAGGCAGGGTCACTACCCACTAGGCCAGATCGGTCGTCAAATACAAAAATCGTCAAATTAGCGTTAATTACGTTATAATCCTTAATTACCATTTCAGTTGGAATTCCGTTAACACCACTCCGCTGCACCAAAAATTCGGGCAAGTGCGAGTCGGACTCGCGCACGAAGGGTTCCGTACCATATAAAAAAAAAAAAACAAAAAAAAAAGGAAAAAAAAAACGGTCACCCATCCAAGTACTGACCACTCCCGACGTTGCTTAACTTTGGTCAAAAATCACGTTTGTTGTATGGGAGCCCCATTTAAATCTTTATTTTATTATATTTGTTGTTATAGCGGCAACAGAAATACATCATCTGCGAAAATTTCAACTGTCTAGCTATCACGGTTCGTGAGATACAGCCTGGTGACAGACGGACGGACGGACGGACGGACGGACGGACGGACAGCGAAGTCTTAGTAATAGGGTCCCGTTTTACCCTTTGGGTACGGAACCCTAAAAATGCTATAAAATTTACGATGTCTGGTAAGTATATTTGAATGCCAAGCAAATTAAACCTACTGTAAATACACTGAACTCTGAAATAAACATAAATATTGAAACCACATTTACGAGTAACAGATCCATTTATAGTGCATCGCATCGGCTAATTAGCGAAAGTAATTACGACTTTACCTAAGGTATCAGTTCAAGTAAAGATTGAACTATTAGAAATTAAAGCAACGATGTTTTTTTTAATTCACCTAGGTTGTTAATCTAGGTTGGTATAATAGTGAACTTAGGTAAGTACCTACTCGCCCGCCTTAAAATTTCGCCCGTATCTACTTGCCTGGCTTAATACTTTCAGCACCCGCATCTGGTAAGATGAACACTTATACTGCTAACAGGTTTTACTCTTTCTCGTTCACTTAATAACACTATTGACAATATTTTCGTCGACAGACGGGTGAACTACTTGAAAGCACAGTGAGAAGTACCTACAGAAAACCAAGATCGTTACGTTTAAGGGCACATGTCATCAGGGCCAAAATTCCACGGTGTGTGGTGCTTTTAATGGTAAAATGCAACAAATTTTTGTCCGATTATGAACTCTATTTCTTAAAGAATTTACAGTTTCGTAGAGCAGAAGGATTAAGTCAAGGTGCGACTCGCGGGCTCGACACGGACGGGCGCGGAGGGCGGCGTCACCTATTAAGGCGGCTCACACGCCGCGACAACCACACGCTTTTTTCACCTCCCCCCACTCGCTCGCGCACACCAAATTGCACCTTCCGGGCTCCCCACAAGGCCCACAACTGCGGCGAGCCGCTGATTAAATTATTTCCCCATTATTTGATTCGCCACCTTTCCAAAATGGCGGCAGAACGCGGACTAATTGATGACCACCCTTGAGACACCACGCCTGCTAATTAATGGATCCATTTGGTGATTGAAACGCATCGACTTTACACTACACTGACTTTACGGGATCGATTTCTCATTCTCTTCATCATTCTATTTTTGTATCATTTCTGATGTATTTAATTGTTTTATGTTATTTATGCGCCGACCGAATCATTAAGCTACTTCGATCTTAATCGGAGAAAAAAAAATAGGCGTTGAAATTTTGGTATACCTACTTATTTTAATTTGTTACAGTATTTGTTAAATGATTATTCATACTTAATTCAGTTCTGCGGAGTTATAATGCAAAAAACTACAACATAGCATGTCAATCATTACAATTTTCAGATTTAATTATATTCCATTCAGTAGTGTCAATAGTAATATCATCATAAATATCTACACCTTTATCATTATTACCAATGACATTGTCTGAATAAGTAATAGTCACAATAAACTGAAAGGCTTATTATTAACCAGGCAACTAAAATATTAAACAGGAACTTTCACTGGGCATATAATAATATAATTTGGCTGTTCATTAATATTTTAGTGCTAATAAATTTATATTAGCCTCAAATTTAAGCATCATACTATTAAAAAACTGGTAGCAAAATCAAGCCTCCCATAAAAAAATAGGGATTTTGAATTGATAGGTTGGCGTCTAAAATAATAAGTTGGCAACTAATATTGTAAAGCGATCATAAAATTTTGCATGTTTATATGTACATATCCAGAATACCGAAGATACCTATATACATACCTACGCTTTAAATACCTACTCCATTTTTAAATAATTTAAACATGCATGCAAAACACCACTACCTAATTTATTTACCAATGGTCAGTAGGATACCTACTTTTGGTCGAAATTACTAATCATGAAACAGCTAATGGCCATTATACCATTAGGTCTTTAAATGATTAATTACTAATTTCTATAGTTATTACGGTGTTATGCAGTCGGGGTCAAAAGATAGGTGCGACGACGAGCGAAGCGAGGAGAAGCGTGTTAGGTTGACCGTGTAGTGACCAAACAAAATTATTAAAAGAACTTAATTTTTTTAAATTACTAGATAGCCGTTTTCTTTTTAAAATGTGCTTCGTAAATGGTCTCCAATCAGTGAACGCTCTCCAATATAATAATTCAGTTGCCAAATAAATATTTGGTAGCTGACTAAAAATAAACAAAAGCTGTAACGGCATTAAAATGTTGTCTCATATTGATATATTTTAAGGCTCTCTTTTTGTTGCCAATCTATTTGTGTAATACCCATTTCTATTTTTTTAAACTACTCGAATTCGATTAATTAGTCGACCGGTTAAATACGTACAAAACTAAAATACTTACATGTCATTGTCTGATTATTACTGATCATGCTAAATGAGGTCTCTTTTAACCAAAGCTGCAAGATTAACTTTATACAAATAGACTTGATTTAGGTACTATAACACGAATCCGCCGTCACAAAGCTGCTCCAATACAATCAATGTTTCGCTCTCAGCAAATACTTAATATTTCATTAGGTAGATTTTAATGTCGTTTTTATTAAAAATATTTTTTATTGTTTAAATAACAACTTTACAGGACTCAATGTTGCATCGGATGGACTGAATGAAATGAACACCACATATTCCTAGGAAGCTACGTATATTTTAAATGGCAGTTTTTTTTTGGATTTATTTATTTCATGTAGCAATAGTTATGTTGTAGATACCTAAGTAAAAAAATGGTTGATCGTAAAAATCAAGTGCCACTGCTAATGTAAACAAATATTTGTCACAATGTATGATCATTTTTCTATGGAAGAAAGATTACAAACACAACTTAGGTACATCAAGTAGAATAATGAAACTGTAATGTGCGTTGTAAGCATGTATTTGTCACGCTGTGTAATAATTTATTTAAATGTTTTTGTAACTTTCAATTGTAAAGAATTAAAGATATCTTTGGCCTTGACTGTGGGACGACACAATGGTTTGCCGTCGGCAAATGATTATGATTATAAGAATTCAGATGCTTCCTCAGCACTTACTTCCTTCCTAACTGAACAAGGAGAGAACGGTGATAAATGTTTGGCAGTCTTCCTAGACCTCAAAAAAGCTTTTGATAATAATGTTTCACTTCCTACTCATATACGCAAACTGGAACACATTGGTATTCGAGGCAAACCATTGGCTCTGCTTAGCGATTGCAAATCCGTGAACATTTTTCAAATCCGGATTTTCGGATTTTGGTTTGACCGAAATCTGAAGTCCGGATTTTAAAAAAGGAATAGGTGGCATAAAGGCAAAGTGAAACAAACAATCAAATTAAGTTGTTTTTATTAAAAATAAAAAAACAGAATGCGTACACTGCTACGCCAATAACAACATCTTTAAAAAATAATAAAAACAAAATACATACGTACACTCCCAAGTAACAAAAGTTTCTATAACTAAGGCATTTTATCACCAAACAGTGATATAGTAGGCCTATAATGGTAACCATTGTGACTGCTTGTACTATAAAGGTTTTTAACAAAGCGTTTTGTTTCTATAAGATTAAAGACCTTTTAAGTAATTTTTGTCTTAGAACGCTTATAGGATCATACAAAAGAATCTTTAAAGTGCTGCACTGTAATAGATATGCAAAAAGCGATTATGGTACTATTTAATACTATAGACGACTTTACTGATGCTTTTATGTACCTATTTTGCACTAATAATGCGTCAAAGTAACTTTTATAGTACTAGTATTGTAGCAGTATCGTAAACACTATTAGAGGATCAATCTGCACTATAAAAGGACTTTGCACGACCATTACGTAACGTTTTAGCTTTTTAAAAGCTCTCTTAACATCGCTATAAGGCTAGAAGAGTTCTCTAAAAGTCATGAAAGTTTTTCTATAGTGCTATATAGTACCATAAAAGTTACCTGGTACGTTGCTAAATAACTTAAATCGTAACTTAAAAAATGGCTGCTGTTTTCTACCGTAATAGCACATTAGCGGCACGGCTGGAGCCTATGTGTACTATAATAGCAGCCACAGTTGGAACAAGTCCTTATTTTATTAATTTTAATTTAATGAAAACATGAAAATTATCATTTTTATTACCTAAATACAAATGTCACTTCAAGAAACAATGGCGAATGAACTTATTTAATATTTTAGGCACCCACGACGCAAGTATGATAAATAAGATCACTGGAATCGTTTACGGTGCAAAATAGCACTATAAACATGTTTCATTGGTTACTTTTATAATTCCAAATTGCGACATAAACGTTGCAGACAGCACTATTTTAGTACTAAAGAGCGTTTCTCGTCACTTTTACATTTCAACCATAGAGCTGATTTATCACCGTGAGAGCCTTTATGTAATGTTTATAATCAGTGATAAAACTAGGGCCTAGGGGCTGTCCATAAATTACGTCATCGATTTTTGACGATTTTGGACCCCCCCCCCCCCCTATAATCATCCAAAAATCATGCATCAAATGACCCCATTTCCTCCTACTTCATGCTACCGTCATCCGATGTCCAGACCCCCCCCCCCCTAATTTGAAATGACGTAATTTATGAATAGCCCCCTATCTGGGGTTTTGTAAACGTTTATAACACCATTATAGTGCTAATCATGAACACTAATTAGCACGCTCCAAAACGTTCTCAGGACTTTTATAGTACCAAATTTTGTTACTTGGGCTGCTACGCCAATAAAAAAAGCGGACGCGGGGCAAGCATACAGGTGCGAGCGAGTGCGCGACGCGCAATGCCCGGCTGGCAATAGCTCTCCCGCGTTACCGCTTCATGTGCACCGCTTTTTATTTCGCATTAGCATTAATTTTGAGCAAATTAGTACTGGTGGGAAAAAATCCGAAAAACCGGTTTTTTCTTTTCAAAATCCGAATTTTAAAAAGGATTTTCAAACGCTCCGAAATCCGGATTTTTGAACTTCGAATAATCCGGATTGCAATCACTAGCCTCTCTGCTAAGCGACTACCCGGATAATCGAACACAACATGTAGGTAAAAATTTAAAAATACATACCTACGCTAAAGCTTTAATGACTCTTGGTGTCCCGCAAGGTAGAGTTAGACCAAGAAAAGTCTGCAGCGATTTTGATAGCCCACGTAGTGCAAGTATTATATGTACGTCATAATTTCATAGAAGTTTGATGTTTAAAATAACACTTCCACTGCGTGGGCTATCAAAATCGCTGCAGACTTTTCTTAGTCTAACTCTAGTGTCCTTTTAGTATGGTATTAATAAACCTATATTAACCTGTATTTTTTGAACAGAAATAAGCTATTGTTATTTTTTTAATTTTTAGATACTATTTAAATAGGTAGGTAGTAGATGTGATCCCTACCTTAAGATAATTGCTATACCAGGTCGTTTGACTTTTTTGATTTAGCTCTATCTGAGAATTTAGGAGCGGGAAACGAATTACATATTTAGGTACATTTAAAAAAAAACTCCTAACTTTTGTATTATTTAAAAATCAAACGTATGATGCTATAAGCTCGCTTAAAAGTTATAAATACGTTTTACCATGCCTCTCATGTATCTAACTTCTTATTATTAAACAAGATAAGGGTAGCCATGAATAGATCGAGCACTATTATAAGTTAACTTATTTTATCTAAGGTGAGATCAGTTTAACGAGATCAACGCGGACGAAATCACGGGCCAAGGCTAGTAACGTATATCAGTTTAATGGCAGCAAAACCAAAACAAAGCATCTACACTAAAATCCCATGGAGTCCTATTTATAGACATTTATAGGCGCGCCTAACCCGCATTAGAAAATAAGGTTTCGTCAATTATCGCCGCACAATGGCAAACAGAATAGACATGTCAATTCTGCTTAGACAGCTGTCACTACAAACAACCAGGGTGAACAGACCGACACCCGAGCTGCGTCGATATTGCTTTAAAAGCCTCCATTTTGACACGAATGTCAGTACAATCCCGCACGCACAATACACAAAATAAAAACCAAAACGTATTATAAGTCTCTTAAGACGACGTACGTTAATGGCATTATTTTACCGAAGCTTCAAATAATTGACAATACGAAAACAGGAACCGCAAACGCACCTTTATAGCCTTCCAGGCGTATTCAAATTTGAATTATAGAATATGAATTCGATCTAGATTAGATATGGATCGGAGCTAACAGTGTCATAACTGTCATAAGTGACGGTGTTGGTTGAAGAAATGTCACTTTAGACACTGACAGATCAGTAATCATATCGGAAACAGATCGAAAAATTAAAACTCGAATTGGCCTGACAGAGCACATCGCACACAATACTCTTCAAAACGCTTTAAGCGCCTAAACACTGAGAACATTTACGCCATTTTAACAACCTGCAAGTAATTAATAATGCGAATCCAGGAGCTAAAAAACGCTCTTATAGCATTCGGAATAAGAGTCACAAAGCACAGGTGTTGGTGTAATGGATCTGTTTGGACAGCGGCACAATGGCCCGGATGGGACGGGACGTCTTGGGGTCCAGGGTGCAAAGGTTTTAAGGTAAAGGTTCTGGTGTTAAATGGGAACTTTTACTAGCCATTACAGGAACGACGGATAATGGAACAAAAAAAAATCAGTATTCAAAAGTCATAACCAGGTCGATTCAGTCCATAAGGAACGATAGGATTGCAAACGATGCTAAAAAACTCGATCAAAGCCGAGCTCAAGTAGGTACCTACATCTACACCCTACACCTATGTAGGTAGATAAAATAGTCACCTACTGAGCTCTCAGCTTCGCTCGGGTTTCTTAGCCTACTCGCCTACTCGGGTCTCTTACCCTTGTTTGAAATCCTCTGCTCCCCGCGTGCCATTACCAACAAGAGTACTTAGTAGATTTTTTTAACCTAGTCCCATCATATATATAAAATTGAAAAACCAGAACGGGATAAAAAACGAGGGAAGAAGCGAGATGGCGCCTTACAAATTTCTAAAAAAGTTTTTGACACGTTTCTCGAATACGACGCACGTATGATAAGAAAAAACTGTTCAAATCAATTATCTAAATATGGGAATAGAACTAGAACGTAAAAACTACCGCTTTCGACGCGTATTTAATTTACAAAAAGGAAAAGAAATTTTCATAACAATCTTTATTGTATGAACATCGGCTATTTCTCGGCAACTCTCGGTTCGTTTCGTTTCGGTGTAAAGTAATCTAAATTATGTTTGTCATATTGGTATACAGTTATTCCTACGTGTTTTTATGCGAAGTAATATAAAAAGTGATGTCAACCTCAACCTTAGTGTACGCCCATACGAGTGACTTATGCCAAATATGACATCAATCAAATTAATATTATCATATTATTAATAATTTGTATTTTGTTGTTTTAAATTTATTTTGAGTTATATTATTCGGAGTCAATTTGAATTCACAGTCAATCAAGTCAAAAAGAAATTCGACTTCGGCAAACATTGCCCTTCGTCCGGGGAACGGGCTGCCGAGATAGGCCAGAAATACAAAGTGGATATAGATAAAATTCTTTCAACTGAGCTTGTTCACTTACCTGTACTAACAATGGCATTGTTCTATTACAATCCTATTATCTGCTTTTGTTCTCGTAGGCGCCAACCAATTTACTTACAAAATAAGTTAGAAGTACATTGCATGTATATTGAATTCTAAACCTTATTTCTTGTTGAATGGGGTTAAAATGGTCTAAAAAGATAATATCATATTCAATCTTTTGGAAAGTCACATGCACCTTAGCCACGACAGGTGTCGATGGTTGTTAAATGCAAAAAAAGTTGGGTTAGCCATTATTTAGTTAGTGTATTTTGTAGTCTATTGTTTAAAGAAATAGAGTCGTTAATCTATACTAACATTTCAAGGCGGTTATAATCTGCTTTTACTACGAGGGGATTATCCTAATTTGTGGTTTACCACTCAATGGTATTGTATTCTTGAGACTCTTTGAGTAAACTAGCTCAGATCGCTTGATTCACACTATACGTTAATATGAAGTCCATCAGTTCAAGGGATGACTTTAGAGATAGGTACCTTTACTTAATCAATTTGGAAACTGTTTTCTCGCGTAATACGATACGACTCGACCAGGTAAGATTTTTCTTCTTGCTGAAAGTCACCATCAGATATATCGGAGTGGATGAGGTATTCACAAATATCTGAAGTCTGAACAATGTAAATTATAATGTAACTTTAAACTGCATGTTCAGATATTTTTGAGCGACCTTGGTGGCTACGATATATATCTAATGGCAACTACACATTCATGAAGCCAATGTACAGTCAGTATGAAATAGATCAGGCTAAAGTAGCCAAATATATCGTAATATAACTTTGTTGCCATAGAAATAAGGATGTGTTCCGATATATTTGGGTATTGGAGAGACCAAAGCGGCTTAGCTTCAGTGGCTCGGACACAGAGAGAATGGGAGAGGATCTTGCCGTGAAGAGAGCGTACTTGGGACAACGAAATGGGAGACACCCGATTGGACGTCCTAGGTGCCGCAGAAACGACGTCGTTGCTCAAGACCTGCTCAACCTCGGCCATAGCGACTGGCGAGAGCTATCGCAAGACCGAGAAACATGGCGAGATCTGGTATCGGAGCCCAGGACTCTTTTTGGATCGTTGCGTCACCGTAGTAAGTATTGTTATGTCCAGAAAGGAAAATGGGGACTACCTACGTTTGTATGAAAAGGAGATATATGGGCGGTGGTCGTCCGAATTCGTCTTAAGGCGGAAATTAATCTAATGAACATTTTTGTTGACTGGACTGGTCTTATAAAAATAAATAATAATTTTAAAAAATACAATCTTGCCATCATTTTATCTTATCAAATGACATCATTTATTGAGAAATTTGCGAATTAATTTATCCAAATAACGGTTACAAATAAGAAGTCCCTATCACAGAGTTATGAACACTGGCAAGGTTGAATAGGTACATAATAATGTCGGTAATTAACGAAACATAAGACAAACTCTTTATTTCATTTACGCGAGCGGAGCCGCGGGCCCGCCTAGTCTATCATAAAATTACAAAAAAGATAGTGTTTATATTCTTGGTTATTATCAAAGAAAGACAATGGTAAGTTATCCTACTGTCCCACAGGCGGCCGCGAGGTGGGGACACCTCTAACGACGTAAGCCGAGACTTATCCCTCTTCCGCCTAGTTACAATGGTCACCGACGTTACCGAGACAGGGCCAGGAGACGAACGCTCAAGTCAATACCACCAGTTTAATTGTGACTACGAAAATGAGACGAACACCTAATTTTGTTAATTAACCGGATTATTAACTAGTGGCTCTGAGAACTGTAGACCTCGCCATAAGCTAATTCATAAAAATAAATAAAAAAATACCTATTTTGTTGAGTCATTATCACAGCGAATATTAATTCAAGACGGTCTTAAGTGCCATAGATGCCTCTTGGCACTTAAGTCCTTTACGGACAATTTCAATCATTTTGATCATTTTCTAAAAAACTAAACGACAGACAAATTATATATTTAACTAACCTGCTCACAACATTTTACGAGAATCGGTTGAGAAAAAAAGTAACTACTGGGAATTTTTTCCCCAGTAGTTACCAGTGGTAAAAGGTGGGGAAAAAATCCCAGTAGTTACTACTGGTAACAACTTGGTGGTAACTAGTGGGAATAACCCATGGAGAACATCCAGACATACGAGAGCATTTTTGGCCAAGCTGAAACGGAGGACTGAGTTTGTGTTGCGAAGCGGTCGTCCCTTTTCCTCTTAATATTCTAGAAAGTTGCAGGAAACTGGATGGCCTCCGTGTTGGACTCCCCTCCGCTCCGTTAGCAGTTCGAATTACACTTCCTCTCGCTCTAATCACCACCACCTAATGACCCCGTCGCGTAATCAATACCCTTTCAATCGCCAAATAAAAAATAATTCAATCCCGACTCACTTTGTGGAAGTTTAAGATTGACGCCTTATAGCTTAGACGCTTGATCGCTAATGGTACGCCGATACCGTTGACGCCGTAATGACACTGAATGGTTTGATGAAAGCCTTTTGAACGTTTAACTTAAAAAGGTTCCCCTTTCTTTCAATTGCGCGATTATTAATATCTTTAATAGCACGGTTTTATGCCTTTGTGAAATTACGGATTGCTTCTGGATATCGAGTGAGTATCAAATGACAAACAACAATCAAAAATTTCGCCTAGGTATAAATAGGTAGGTGCCTTTAACAAGCAATATATTATTTTATTATCAAACAATAATCGTGTAAACTTCGTACATCGTAGGTATAATCCTATTGGAATAAATTGCTAGAAAGTGTAAAGTACATAGTCTACATAGAGTAGGGTAGGTGTAAGTAGACTGAGCAATAAACAACGTCTAAAGCACACCTCGGACACTCGGCCCGATTCGAACTTTAAGATGCGTCAGTTAATAGATCTAGAAACGATATGGATTAGATATGTCAGTGTCAAAGGTGTACCCCCTCTGCCACAAATACGGTAGTTTTACTCCATTTTCGAGTCGAAAGTGTCTTTGTATGACGTCCGTGTCTTTGAACAGACCAATCACGAATCACGGCACGGGACCTCGCTCACCTCGTCCCCCGCACCCCCGTTTATTTGGCAGCATCGGTTTCATGAAATAATTGCTCTAAACTCCGTCTAGAGGATTCCTAGTCGATGGTAGAGGTAGAGCGATAATTTGTTCAAAGGCCTGTGCACACCAGGTGCATGTGCGTAGAAGTGCACGTGCGTGTTGTAATATAAAGATCCTTATGAGACGGCACACCGCTTGCGTGACATGTGCGTGTGCGGCTCAAACATTTTAGCGCACGCGCAAGTGCACGTTTACGCACACACAACCGGCGTGCTCTGGCCTTTATAGGAAAACAATAATCGAAAAAAACACTTAGATCTGAATCCAAGTCTGTGGTGGTCCTTACTCTAGTGTTGATGAAGACTTTTTTGGAACCTTATGCTGAACGCAACACACAACACTTCCCATCCCAAATGAAACTAAACGCAACTCAGCCTAAACGTCAAAGTCAATTTGACGGATGTCAAAAGTGTATAACCTCACTTTTACCATTTATTTACATTAATACATCTAGTAATGTTTAAAACCCTGATTAATAAGTTAATGCCGGCCGGGCAGGCCTGTGGGTTCCACACGACGGCTAGTCTGAGCGAGGTGCGGTTGTTATCAAGACTGCGAGTCGTCGACAACTCCGAAATCGGCAAGCGAGCCATGGCAGAAGGCAAGCCGCCCAAGATCATCTGCGTTTATAACAAAAGACGTAAGCCCTTGGTTTTTCTCTATATTATTTACAAGGGAAATGTTATACTCACCTGCAGTACCTCGTAAACTCGGCCGTGAAGTCAAAATAATGCTCACAATCAGACCACCACTCACTGAACTTTTATACACACCACCACACAGAATGTAAAGTATCACACCAAATTGACAGACTAAAATTAACCATCTCGATTCTAGAATTGGTTACAACTAGACCTAATTTTTGGCAGTAAGGCCTATTTAAGTAATAACAGCAGTGAGTAAGTATGGTTGTAAGCAACAATTGGAAGTGTAAATGTAGGTAAGTATGTGCACACATATTCATTCAAAATTGCTATATTTTGCAGGAGTAGGCTTCATTGGAGACCGAGTGATGGTGGCAATCAAAGGACAAAAGAAAAAGGGCATCCTAGTGGGTCTGAAGCAAACACAAAAGGTGAAGGTACCCAAATTTGACAGCAACAATGTAGTGCTCATAGATGACAATGGCACACCGCTGGGAACCCGTATTCATGTGCCCATCCCAACAATTCTGCGCACCATTCTCAAGGAGAGAACACACTCAAAGGGTGCAGATTACACAAAGCTACTCGGAATAGCCACTAGGTTTGTTTAAGTTGTTAGTTCTAGTTTGTAAATAGGTAGTGATATTGAATAAATCTATTTGTTATACAATAATGTATTGATTTAATCCTTTTTGGTTAAGATAATGAAAAATAATTATTTCTCTAAATGTTAGAAGTTTTGTAGTGTTATAGAATGTAGAAAGAGGTTTTTAACCTGTTTTAGACATAAGGCAGCAGGTGTTACTGCTAGGCAGTACTTGCATGCTTGCATGTTTATCCAGATCTTTTTTCATTTAACAAGCTAAATTTAGTCATTTTTAATCTAAAGCCCTTTTTTGGTCTTGTTTCTCATAATACTCAAAAACCATAATGGAACACAAAATCTAACTTCCAAACAAGCTATTAGGTTGCTTTTACAAGTTTATTCTTATGGAGGGTAAAAATAAAACAAAGATAGAAATTTGAAAATTTAATAAAAACTAAATTCAGTTCCACTCGAAGTAAGGACACGACATGCTACCGACTGACGACACGGCGCGGTAAGTACAGAACACGTCCCGGCGGCGCCCGCCCGACCCCAGCAAGTTAACCGTGGCGGTA
The DNA here is from genome assembly GCF_910591565.1 of Cydia splendana. NCBI lineage: Eukaryota > Metazoa > Arthropoda > Insecta > Lepidoptera > Tortricidae > Cydia > Cydia splendana. Next base: position 14,732,484 of record NC_085973.1, read on the forward strand.
GAAAGAAGCTGACATATTAGGTACCCTTCTTTGAAAACTGTGTTATACTATCCTGAACGTCTTTCCTGATTTAGTAGTGTAAACATTTAGCTGCTTAACTTAGCTTCCTAAATTACGCAACAAAAGCATTTCGGATGCTGCTATAACTAGGAAGATGTAAGATGCTCATTACAAAACCTTTATTTCATCTATAACCACTTCATTGAGCTATTTGGTAACTTTTTTTAGAGTCTTGGATGAATAGGTCGGTGACATCTACATCAGGGTAGTATGATATTAAAGAAAACGATGGAAGTGTTCTTGACAGAGGCACCGCCTCATACTTTTAACAGCGACACACTTAATTGACAATTGGTAGCCCTTATCTCGTTGCAATAAAGTTTATTTATGGTCAGTTAACTGTTATTATAGCGAACCAGCGCTAAGCTTAACCTATTATATCCATGGGTATATCCTCAGCAACTTTCTACAACCACATTAGCTGGCCTGACATTCGCGAGTCATCTGACAAGTCGCCGCCATTTTAATAAGGCTTTAAAATCGTATATTGCTACATTTCATTTGTTTAAAACTGTGAACGATACTTATAAGATAAGAATTTTATTTAGATTAATGCTATTGACGCGCCGAAGACGCTACTTATGATGGATAACATGATTTTATATATTTAGTATATTATATGCACAACAGCTGTGACTAGAGATGAAGATTCGCGGTACGTCCGAGCGCCCGCCGTATGACATAAGATAACATAACACTTAAGACAATTCCATGCTTTCATTGTAAACAGTAAGGACCTCCCCTGTTACCACCAACATACTTTTAGCTATTTAGAAATGTGATTGTGTATGTAAAACAGGGTATGTAACCAGGGCCGGATTAACCCTAAGTCAAAGTAGGCAACTGCCTAGGGGCCCCGCCTCGGCTAGGGGGCCCCGGCGGCTCAGCTCGCACCAAATAAAATTATGTTTCATAGGGTCAAAATTCACGAGTAACATTAGTTGCTTAATAATAATGAGTATGCTTTTGTTATTGTTTTTCTTTAGATCCATTGTTGAATTTAATGTAACTGGAATAAAATTGAAGCAATACGTTACAGTTTACGGGGCGTATATGCGTACCTGGGGCCCGTTTCTCAAATGCTTGTAATACAAGTGGAAGTCCCTTTCTAACAAAAGCTGTCAAAAAGTGACATCCGCTTGTATTACAAGTTACAAGCTTTTGAGAAACGGGCCCCTGTTAGAAAGGTTTTCTGAAAAAATTTTAACATATCCTTTTTTTTGAACAACCAACAACTTCTGGGTTATTTCGACTCAGAATCACGAGGACTATTGATGAAAATAAAGAAAAAAAGTGTCTCCAGTTTTGTAGACGAATTTGGGGTGTCAGTTTAGTGACGATCCATACAAAATGTATGTATGTAAAACTGCGTCACAAAAGTGACCTTTTTTCGACGATTGGTTCATGTCAGAGCGCTGCTTCCTTACAGCTCAGCCTTCGGCGTCGCTTTTTAAGAAATATCAATATTGATTTCAGTAGCTTGGCCTCGCATGAAAGCTCACTTCGCTAAAAGACGCTTCGGGCTTGTCAAGCAATGCGGAGATTGCTGAGCTCGATCTTCACTTCAGCCTCACTTTTTACCTCAATTTACCATTGGTTTGTGTTCCTCATCTCCTCTACTTCAGCTTAGGCTTTGGCCTCGCTGCGCCTAGCTGGGCCTGCAGTCTCGCTTTTTGGAATTTGGTTCGTGTCTTTGCTCAACTATGTACTTATCCTGAAGCCTGAAGCACGGCTTTGACTTCGCGGCATGAAAGCTCGCCTCACTTTCGACTTTTAGGCCCAGGTGAAGATCGGTACCCGGCCTGGCCTTTTAAGAGGCTTTCACAATTTGCGATATTGTTAATAAAAATTTCGCGCTCGCTTCGCTCGCGTTTTTGGTAGGTTTTTTGGTTGACCCTTTATCTACATGTTAGCTTGACTGGTAAATGAATACAATTAGACCACGAAAAGTCTGCAATGATTTTGATAGGATACGCAGTGCAAGTGTTATTTATACGTCATAATTTCATAGCATTTTGACGTTTAAAATAACACTGGCACTGCGTGTGCTATCAAAATCGTTGCAGACTTATCTTAGTCTAACTCTAATAATTTTAATATATGGAAATTATTTATTACTAGGTTGATTCTAATCATGTGGCTCGGCGTTTTGTCTTATGGTCGGACAATCGTTGTTCAGTCTCGCAAAATTAAGCGTAGCCTCGCTTAAAATTTGCCATTGTTAGATAGGAAAGTGACGCTCAAGCTTTGGTATTCCACTGGGGATTGGCCTTAAGCCTAAAGGGCTCTTCCTACACTTGACGCAACGCGGAATCGGCAAAAATTGATAGAAAAAAGCTTTATGTCCAAGCAATAAGAGCGAAAAAGACATCGTTCTGACTAGATTCGGATCCTCTCGGCTGAAGATTGAAATTAAAAACGCAAACTTATTTCCCTGTAGGTACTGAACAACTGAACATGCTGTATACAGAATTGACTGTAGGGGGCCCCGAGCCTTGCACTGCCTAGGGGCCCCGACATGCTTAATCCGGCCCTGCTTGGTGGTATCATTCTAGCTAAAATTTATTTTATGTTAAGACAGTATGCATATTCCGGGAATTTACGAAAAATTTGATCAGTTTTGGCGATTTGATTCCTTCGTCCTCCACAATCGTTCATCGTTTCTTAATTTTCATACACTGGGTTTTCTGAATACCCGTTAAACTTCATTTTTAAGGGATTATTATACGTACTATTGCACCGAACGGTATGTCAAAATGGATCCAATTCTTACATTCGTTTCGTTAGAATAGATATCGATCTTGACCTATAATAAACCCTTAGTCTATTCTTCTTGCAACATTAACGGTAGAACGATTGGCATGTCACACGGCGGACGCCGAACGCGTTGGTGGCGCCATGTTAATGGCACTCATTTGTACACTTGGTAAAAATCACTCGAGCCGCTCGCGCGTCTAAGCCTTGAGTCTATGGTTGATGTAGGTACGCTACTTTTTATCATCCTTAGGCCACGGGCATCCATTGTACTAATTATTTCAATGTAATTTATTCTATTTCCAATTGGAATAGAGTTGCATTTCTTTTATCGTTCGATATCAAAACAAAAGAAATTCAACCATATTTCTTTCTCTGTTGATTTCACATTCGAATGTAAATTTTTCTCGTATGTTTTAGGAGGCTTTAGAATGTTGCCATGCAACGTGGCGCTGCACATCAACCGGAGACCCAAGGCCTAAACCCTGTTTTTATATCTCAGGTACTGAAATAACAGTTCAATCGGCCAATTTACTAGACTACGACCACGCTAAGTTTGCACTGACTTGGCAGTGACAATGCATACATAATTACATAAGTAGGTATACCATAGGAGTGCCATATTTAATATATCACTTGGCATGAAAACTTAGCGTGCTCCAACAAACCCAATCATCCTCATTTTGTACTAAAGCTGTAAGTAAAAGACGCTCGCTTGGACTTGGGGCAATCATCCTGTAATTTTAGTATTTAGGATATAAAACAAGGAATAAGCAATACAATAAACCCTCACCGATAAATGGAGCTCGTCGACGTTGTCGGAAACGGTCGAAAAATATCTTAACTGGACGAAATACAGTGATAGTGTGACGTCATTACACGCCGGGGCGCCTCAGAGAGGTCAGGACCTGCGGAAAAGGAAGGGGGTGAGGACGGACGGGGGAGGGGATAGAGGATTAAGATTCTGTGTTAATAACAGAGAATCGAACTGTAGTCAGAATGTTTTTTTTACTTATAACTATATATATAACTCATAAAAAACACGAGAAAAAATATAGAATAAACAGCAGTTACTTATAATTGCGACTTCTAAGATTAGTCTTTCAATAATTTGACCATCATTGTACTACCATATTCTAAGAAATAAACATTTGTATTTGTAATGAAATAAATGAGGCATTTTGAATGCTAAAATATCATCACCAACGTATAACGCCATTTATGGTCCAATCGCATTGACGGACTGTCCATTTTAAACATTTCGAAAAAAATAACTATAAGTATAGTGTGTAGCTTTCAAACAGAGCTCGACGGCTAATCCTATTGTCTATTGTTAAGTAAAACCGCTCGTGCCACGTGCCACAACCACCTGCATAAAAAATACGTACTTCGGTTACTGAGTGCCGGCGAGTCGAACGCTACAGAACCAGTCTAAAATGTGTCATCAGGATGCGTAACAAAGGCGCGTTATCGGAGAGCGCACCTACACTGGTTTTTTGAGCGTTGGACTAGCCCGCGCTCAGATGCCAAATAGAATAATTAAGACCCTTTTTTGCAGGTAAGTAGCACGTGCGGTTTTACCTACTTAACAATAGACAATAGGATTAGCCGTCAAGCTCTATTTGAAAGCTACACACTATATATCATCTGACCAATCAGTCCGATCCTCTACTGTTTTCCCAGATCAACCAGATCAATGGCGAATCGCTATCACCCATCGTTTATTTTAAATACATAAGATTTTTTTAAATAAATATTTGTGTTCTACCCGGCTCGGCCGATCCACCAATAAATAAACTTTGTCCATCACCATACAGCCAGTGATATCAAGAGAATATAATTCAAGTCAACCATAGGAGAGTTAAAACTGTGATATTACAGGAGGGTACAATGCAAATAATATTAAAAATAAATTAAGGGGAAAATGATTGTTTCCTTTTCCCCAATTCGGCCTATTTACCAAAAAACATTGAAAAATAGACGGGTGACTTTGTATGTAGAACCGATAAGAAGGAAGCAGAGTAAGGGCGAATTTAATTTGAATTCCGGAGATTTAAGTAGTAAAATACCGTATAGGTTAAAAATTTGGAAATACTGGCAGTTAACACTAGTATTTATTAATAGATAATTTCTTCCTTTCTAAGTTAAAGAGACAATGGGCCCATTTTTCAAACTATATTAGTCTAATATTATTAGTATGTTGTCATGGCAACCCATACGATTTAGTCCACGAACTGGGGCCCATTTCTCGTATGGGTTGCCATGACAACACACTAGTAATATTAGACTAATATCTTTCGAGAAATGGGCCCCTGTTAACCGTATGGGTTGACATGACAACACACTAGTAATATTAGACTAATATCTTTCGAGAAATGGGCCCCTGTTAACCGTATGGGTTGCCATGACAACACACTAATAATATTAGACTAATATCGTTCTAGAAATGGCCCCCTGTTCGAGAAATGAGCCCCATATCAATAAATATTAGTGTAGTTAAGGAAGGGAAGGGAAGGATGGGTGAGAGGCGTACACACAAACATACAAACGACCGCATCCTTATATTACAGTAGTAAATAGGACACTAGAACAAGCTAACATTAAAAAGTTACAGTTAATTGTATAAAATTCGGATAAGGCGATAAGATCAGTATAGTAGAAGTAAATACTGAGCGGACGGCCACGATACGGGTGAGAAAGTGTACCATTTATTTTGTGAAATACCATCAACTTTTGAGTTATTTCTACTCAGAGTCGATAGTCCGAAATTCTGAGTCAGAATCACAAGGACTATCGATTTATAAAGGAAAAAACGTGTCCGAAAACAATGACCGTTTTGTGACGAATTTTCACATACATTTTGAATGGACCGTCACAAAACTGACACCAAAATTTTTGTATGAAAAATTGGATCACTTTTTTTTCTTGTCTTCAAAATCAATGAAATAAATCACTAGTTGTGATCAAAATTACTCAAAAGCTGTTAGTAATGCGAATAAAAGTAAGTGGTACACCTTTTTTGAAAACCCCGGGTATCCACCCGGCGGGTACACGGGTACACCTACTACTCTATAACAAATATCGTGTCGAAAAGATTATATGCTGTTATCGTGCAGCTAACTGTCTTATTACCGTCTACCCGTGTACACAGATATATTCCCATTCAATATTACTAGGCGTTAATATAATATGATTATATAAAGGCTACAAGACAACACCGAAACTCTGAAAATACAAGGTTTTTATTTGGGCTTATAAGTGACTATTTCAAGAAAAAGATACTATATTGTCGGGTTTAATATGGATTTTTAGTATGCAATCTTTATGCCTGTAAGCAATACTACTAAATACCGACAATTTATAATCGAAGTTACGTAAGAATTATTTTTACTTATGTATTGACCCTTATATATATGAAACTAACACCTACCATTTAACTGATAGCCAAAGCTTCTTTTATTTACCTATGCAAGGGTAAATTCATAACTGTCGACAATCAAGCCTTACGTTACTCTGACTATAGGACTTTTTACTTGAAACCGACACATTATATCACCCGTTGTTTATATTAAGCGTATATATCGTCACATAATATTGTATGAGCTATCATCGCGGCCGCTCCGCTCGCTACGCTAACACCTGACTATAGTTTGTAACAAGCCGCCCTACTGGCGGCCCGTGCGACTCGACCGACACCTACTGCAGAAATAAAATACTAAATAACAATACCTACTAAAATATACCGCAACAAAATTATAAAATAAAAATCTACTCACGTTTCGCCTATGATAAAAGTTCTAATGACGTCGTATAACTATTAAAATGTATGTTTTACTTAATCTAGGAAGAGTTACGATAATGATTTAATGATAGGAGCTTCGGTCGCGGGCTAACGGCAGTTCTCGACATTTATTTGTGGCTCACAATCCATATTGCAACTGGACCGGGGTACACGGGTTAACCTTAAGGTTACCCGGGTATAAATTTTCTTCTATAACCTTCATTTATTTCTTCTAAACAGTAATTTATATTACTGTATAGGTATGTGTTTTAGTTTTACGTATATCGACAAGAATGTTTTTGTTGACCTATAAAAAGTTATCACCGTCTAAATGTACCTACATTTAGACATTTGTAGGTACCTACCTACAAAGAAAAACCCACGAGATCAACATAAAGCTGTAGCGTTTTTGAGAGTCATATTTAATTTTGTTCAAAAAGGCATAGCCGAGAACTGCGCAAATACGGCACTTTGATATCTCGATATAGATTTGATCGACCTCGCCCGGACCGAGGCAATTGAATAGTGTTCTAGCTACTACGGGACGCTGCGACCCGCCACACTGGACTTTGAAACTCTTATTTCATATACATAGGTACCAAATTACATTCATCACTTGAGTAAGTACACGTTTTTTTGGTATAATACACAAAGATAAATTTAAATGTGACGGTAGGTAATATTTTGAATTTATTTTTGTGTTTTTTGTACAAACACGTATTTTTAATGGTCTGTCATAAATGGCGAATGCGCCGCGAGCACCATATTTACGTATCATTCGTGCACTGTAATAAGCAATACAGTTATCTGACCATTGGTTCCCCCTATCTCGTTGTAATAGGGGTTACAAACAGTCAATTTACTGATTCGACGATTACATCGTACACATGTAGGGCATAATTGTTTTCCGTCGTATTTTCTCGGAAACGTTCAAATTTGTCATGCTACTTCAGTCAACCTCAGTACTTTTTGTACTGAGACTCACTGAAATAGCAAGACACGTTCGTACGTTTCCGTGAAAGTACAATGAAAAACAATTATGAACTTACATATGTGCTAAGTAATGCACGCGAGCAGTCAGCGAGTCTTCCACAGACGCAAAATCGCTGCGCGTTCGCCAGATATGGACGCACCTTAAGATTCTTAGATTTTTGTATTCGAATACAGTTTAAGATAGATTCTTTCAGGTACCATCGAAACTAAAACTCCCAACGGCCAGTGTGGCTAGTGACCAAGAGGCCCCGTGTCAAACTCAAAGAAGACGCGAAGCAACACGGAGCCGGCCGCAGCGCCTTACACGTCGACGACCATCTTTTTGTGAATGTCAGTGTTGCCAACCACGGAGCAGAACTCCTCGAACGATATCTTGCCGTCCTCGTCGCGGTCCGCGAAGAGGATCGTCTTGTCGACGATCTGTTGCAGCTGCGTGTCTTTCAAGTTGTTGCCCACCATCATCTTGAGGACCTGCGGAGGTTATGGTCGCTGGTTAATATTTGTGATTCCGTTTGGGTTCCTAATTTAAAATATGGTCGCATCCGGCATGCAACTCGCTTGCATTGCGGATGTACATGTGTACATAACTTTTATACATAGTTAGGTATTTAGCTACAACGCGCAAATTTTTGGCAACCGATGTTATTTTGCCTTTTAGATACTTCTGTTTTATTTTTGTGCTCTAAACACTCATGCTAAGTTTCATTCTTGCTGCCCGTTGGGAATTGGGACAACATTTTCAAAAAATATTAAAGTATGTAGTTGTAGGTCACTTTATTTTCTTATTATATGCAATCTTAAAACAATCATGCCAGAGGAAGCCGAGGTACAGCCGAGTTCATAAGTATGTCATACGGTTCTTCACCTAAATCCATTGCAATAAGGTGAAAAAATGGATACATATTTTATGAACTCCACTATGAATCATGGATGCCTCACATGACTTATAAAACCCGTGACTTACCGTGAAGTAAAGACAACATATTTGCATAATTATCTAAGCATTGTCCGCAAGTATCACTATATTCATTATATTCGTTATCTTGCGCAAGGCCGAATACATGAGTCGCTATTGTTTTAGCGCGTCTTACTCTCTCAGCATGCTACGCACTGTACACCGTACCACGTCTGGATGCATCTATCTTATACCTCGACAGACTATGCTCATCGCACTGCTCTTGCCACACACTGTCCTACTCGCGCGATTAATCGCGACGCCCCTTGGCGGTCTTTGACTCACGCCAAAAAACCGACAAAATAGGGAGCGGTGGGCATGACGAGGAGCATGACGAGCGGCAGTAGCGCGGCCACACTACGTCTCTGCCTACTTCCCATGCCACTCGTCGAGTATGTGGCCGGGGTAATAAGGATAGGAAGATTAGGAAGAAAGCTTTACCTGGAAGAGCTCTCCGTTGGAGATGAACCCGTCGTTGTCCATGTCGTAGATGCGGAACGCGAAGCGAAGCTTGGGCAGCCTGTCGCCCTTTACGCTGAACTGCGACACACCCTGAATGACCTTGAAGTACCAAGAATAGGAAGAAATTACCTGGAAGAGCTCTACGTTGGAGATGAACCCGTCATTGTCCATGTCGTAGATGCGGAACGCGAAGCGACGCTGGGACAGCTTATCTCCCTTCACGCTGAACTGCGACACACCCTGAATGACCTTGAAGTGCCAAGAATAGGAAGAAATTACCTGGAACAGCTCTACGTTGGAGATGAACCCGTCATTGTCCATGTCGTAGATGCGGAACGCGAAGCGAAGCTGGGACAGCTTATCTCCCTTCACGCTGAACTGCGACACACCCTGGATGACCTAGAAGTACCAAGGATAGGAAGAAATTACCTGGAAAAGCTCTCCGTTGGAGATGAATCCGTCATTGTCCATGTCGTAGATACGGAACGCGAAGCGAAGCTTGGACAGCTTGTCGCCCTTCACGCTGAACTGCGACACACCCTGGATGAATTCCTTGAAGTCCACCTGTCAACAGATAAAATTATAATTACTACAGAAAAACCCAGCTAAAGGGAGACAAGGAGTATATGAGGATAATTTGCTGTATGATTTGCCATTTGTTCTGACTTTAAAGCCATTATTATTATTTTAGAAGTTGAAAGACAGTTTATTTTGTTTCAGGAAAGGACACCATGTTTTCTTATGACAAATTTAGATGTAATATTTGCTAACGTAATCAGCGTAAGTTAGGTTGGACAGTTTTAAAATTGCTGTTGCAGTGTAGACTTTATCATGCTTAAGCTAGCATAATAGAACTTTTATTTACAGTCTCTGGAAACAAAGATACGAGGAGATCTCATTAATTTTAAAACTACCCATCTACTCAGTTTCGATACAGACGTTGGACTAGAGAACCAACTGGCATTTCCGGTTTTAAAACCAATGTGTCTAATGTCTATATGACCTTCGCATCTTTACTCGAACTGTACAAAGGAATTCGTTTTAGGATGCTAGACACAAGTCAAAGATTTATCCTACGAAGAGACATTCATGCTTTTTGAGTTAAACTTTAACTGACAACTTTACTTTTCTCTCAGTTACAGTTAGGCAGTCAACAAAAATAATTATCGGGTAACAATGCCGCGCAAAACACATCTACTAATTTAAAAACTCATTCAATTATATACCTTATGATCAAACAATAACAAGTAAGTAATACATAATATGTCGAGCGATTTTTTAAAAGCCGTTACGGTGGATTATCGCGTGACACAGCGCGATAATGTGCGCGCGCGCCGCCGGTGACGTCACGTTTGTTTATCAACAAACAGTGCGAAGCCGCAACTTGAACTACCTGACTTTAGTGTTTTTACATGCTATGTTCAAGTAATGTCATACATAGAGGTTAATATGTTTACTTAAAAATGTTTAAGAGAATGTAAGAGTTTTTAAGAAATTTCATCTTGCGTCGAAATACGAAATGGTCCTGCTACTCCTGCTATTTAAACGTGGAACGTGGATGTTACATCGGAATATACAGAGGAGCTAGTAAACGGGACAGTTCTTCAAAATCAGTTGATTTTTTAGGGTTCCGTACCCAAAGGGTAAAACGGGACCCTATTACTAAGACTCCGCTGTCCGTCCGTCCGTCCGTCCGTCCGTCCGTCCGTCCGTCTGTCTGTCACCAGGCTGTATCTCACGAACCGTGATAGCTAGTCAGTTGAAATTTTCACAGATGATGTATTTCTGTTGCCGCTATAACAACAAATACTAAAAACAGAATAAAATAAAGATTTAAGTGGGGCTTAATACAACAAACGTGATTTTTGACCGAAGTTAAGCAACGTCGGGCGGGGTCAGTACTTGGATGGGTGACCGGTTTTTTTTTTGCCGTTTTTTGCATTATGGTACGGAACCCTTCGTGCGCGAGTCCGATTCGCACTTGCTATTGAATATAGAAATTTGATATTGGCTGATTAGACTGCTGTCATAGACAGCGCTTTAGTTTTTATGTTTAGTTCCAAAACTGGCCATGTGTCGCTAGTTGTACGATGGTAGACGTTCGGTCGCTCACGTTTACTTACCGGTGTTGTTCGATATAATATATTAATTATTTACGAAAGTCTTCTTGTTTTTCTTATATCGCCAAGTGGTTATGGGCGGTCTGCTCACGCGAGTGATAGTTAAACAAAGAAATAGTTATACGGTAAAGTAAATTCAGTGAAAAAGTGCCTCGAAGAAAAACAAAACACGGCGGCGTGTGAACAAAAATGGAGGTTACTGGAAAAGTCGAAAAATTCGATGGAACGAATTTCAAGCAATGGAAGTTTCAAATTATGTGCGCATTACGAGCGAAAGGTTTAGATATAAATGAGGTTAAGCCGGAATCGGATGCCACAAAATGGAACAAAGATGATGGGATGGCGATGTTTATCATGACATCGGCCATGCATCTTAACCAAATTGCGCTTATTGAAAATTGCGGGACCGCACTAGAAATATTGACCAAACTCGAATCTATCTATGAGCAAAAGTCTGAGCTTACGAAAATGATGATTCATGAGAGATTTTATCAATACAAAATGAGCCCTACGGATAGCATAGCTCAGCATATCGCTAAAGTTGAAAGCTTGGCCAAACAACTCAAGGAGAGTGGAGAGACAATCAGTGATACTGCAATTATGACGAAGATTTTGAGTACTCTTCCCCCGAAGTTCAGATCTTTACGTCAAGCATGGATGTCTCTTGATCCGAAGTCACAAAGTATAATAAACTTGACTGCACGTCTACTGGACGAGGAGGCGAGCTTAAATGTGGAAGAAAATGTTGAAACCGCTTTATTTGTTTCAAAACAGATAAAAAAAAAGGTTACCGCTTCTAACTCAACTCCTAGTTCAAGTAAGAAAGATTCAAGTAAGGGACAAGGGCATCGTTACCCTTGTTACAACTGTGGCGTTCGTGGTCACTTTGCAAAAGAATGTCGAGCTCTGAAGAAAAGTCAGGGAAAAGGTGACACGTTAGCCTTCAATGTTACTCACTGTGAGTGGAAAGAACCCGATGTAGATGACAAGTGGCTATTGGACAGTGGCGCTTCTGGCCATATTTCTTTCAAAAAGGAATATTTTACAGAAATACATGAGTACAGAGGTTCCCCATTGAAATTGGGCAATAAGGAAGTTGTAGAAGTTGCTGGACAGGGAGACATCTTGTTGAATAAATGGGTTGATGGTCAGTGGGAGACCAGTATCTTAAAAGGTGTTTTATATGCCCCTAAAATGCATCGAAACTTGATCTCTGAAGGTGTGATAACAAGACAAGGTTATGAAATTGTGAAAAAAGACTCTGATGCGTTTATTTCTCTGGACGGTAAAAAAGTTATGTGTGCTTCCTTAAAAGGAAATAACTTGTATGAAGTGAAAGTGAAGACTGTATTAAATCAGTGTAACTTAGTGCAAAAATCGGACTTGCGTACGTGGCACGAGCGTTTAGGTCACATGGACATTAAAGAAATACAGAAAATGAGCAAGAATAATGTGATAAACGGTGTGGACCTAACTAATTGTGACAGTTTTGTGTGTGAGGGTTGTGCATACGGAAAACAAGCCCGGAGACCATTCCAGAAGTCCAGCAGAGGTCCACTGCAGCCAGGTGACATGGTTTATAGTGATCTCTGTGGGCCCATGATCGAGCCCTCGGTACAAGGTATGAAATATTTCATATTATTCAAAGATGCTGCCACTGCTTATAGACATGTGTACTTTCTTAAGAACAAGAGTGATGCTTTAGAATATTTCAAGAAGTACAATGCTATAATAAAGAATAGATTCTTGCACAGTGTGAGTGTGTTGCATACTGACAATGGCGGTGAATTTAAGAATAAAGCTTTTAAAGAATATCTGGATAGTGAAGGCATCGTGCATGAATTGACTGCACCATACACACCAGAAATGAATGGAAGGGCCGAACGCGAGATGAAAACGATTATGCAGAATGCTCGGTCTATGCTATATGCTCGTGACATATCCCTTGATCTTTGGGCAGAAGCAGTTAGTTGTGCTGTATCTTCAAGTCAAACCCCAAATGTCACACCTTATGAACTATGGACTGATATGAAACCAAGTTTAGATCATGTAAGAGTTTTTGGATGTGTGGGTTATGTTCATGTACCAGATCAATTAAGAACGAAGCTAGAGAGTAAAAGTCGGAAATTGATGTTAGTGGGATATGAACACACAAATTACAGGATGTATAATCCAGAAACGAAAAGAGTGACTGTGTCAAGAAATGTTATATTTGATGAAAATAACACACCAAATTTTCAGAAAAGTGAAGCTGAAGTGTCACTTCGATTTGGTGATGATGCAGAGAGTGAAAATAATTCTGAACAAGTTGAGATAGAAAGGGTGGCACCAGAAGAGGCTGAGGCTGATGATGCTGTGGATACCTCTTATGATGATGCTAATGAACAGGATGAGACTTATGTGCCACCTCATGAAATTCAATCAATCAATCAATATATATTTATTTCAGACCAAAATTACAGTCCATATTTGTTAGTTATGTACAATACTATTTACTTATATCTATGTTAGTTTATCCTAGTCCTATCCTAATAAAAACTTATAAATTACTATTTACAGTCCTGGTACTTAGGAGCATGCAGCGACACCCAATATCTTTTAAAAGGGTAATTGAACAAGAAAATTTAAGCCATGACATGCCATACAACTTGAGATCCAGGAGAGATTGTAATTTTGAAGTGAATCTGTCAGGTAGTTTAGATGTACCAGTGACTTATAATGATGCTATCAACAGCCCAGAGTGTAAAGAATGGCTGAAAGCTATATCTGAAGAGCTGGAATCCCATCGTGAGAATAACACCTGGAGTTTTGTCGGCCGAGAAGATCATAGAACCATAACGTCTAAATGGGTTTTCAACATTAAGAGAAATAAAGATGGTGAAGTAGAGAGATATAAAGCCCGCCTTTGCGCTCGTGGCTTTACACAAATTGAAGGTCTTGATTACTATGAAACTTTTTCACCAACCACCAGATATGAATCTATTAGAATATTGCTAAGCATTGCTGCTCAATTGAATTGGAATATAAGACAATTGGATGTTAAAACAGCATTCTTATATGGAGTCCTAGAAGAGGACATATTCATGGAAGTGCCTGAAGGTGTTAAAGCACCAGCACCTAATAAGATATGCAAATTGTAGAAGTCCCTCTATGGGCTGAAACAAGCGTCCAGATGCTGGAATAAGAAATTTACAGATTTTTTAGTGAAATTTGGTTTCAAACAATCACAGGCAGATAGTTGTGTTTTTGTAGGTAATTTTGAGAAAGTGAAAGCACTGTTAATCTTGTATGTTGATGACGCTCTGGTTATGTCTGAGTCTACTAGAGTTTTGGACCTGATTGTTGGCCATTTGAAGACAGGTTTTCAAATTAAAGAAATTGATTTGAACAAATATGTAGGATTAGAAATAGTCAAGAGCAATGGCGCTATCTGTGTCCATCAGAAAAGATATATCGAGCAGATAATAGGTAAGTTCAATATGAATACTGCTAATGCATGCAATACACCTGTTGATGTTAACGTGCCTATTCAAAAAAATGAAACTGAAAATGATAGGATTGACTTTCCATATCGTGAAGCTATTGGCTCGCTATTGTTCTTGGCAAATGCAACTAGGCCTGACATATGCTTTGGTGTTAATGTTTTAAGTAGATATATTAACAATCCTAGTTTGCAGCATGTAGCTCAAGTAAAAAGAATAATCAAATACCTTATAAAAACAAAAGATGTTTGTATTAAATATGAAAAGCAATCAGACTTAGTTGGTTATTCAGACTCAGATTATGCCGGGGATTTAGACACTAGAAAGTCAACTACGGGTTACTTGTTCATGTTAAACGGTGGGCCTATTTCTTGGGCTAGTCAGAAGCAGCCCTGTGTGGCCTTATCGACATGCGAAGCTGAATTTTTGGCTGGTTGTGAAGCAGCCAAAAATATTTTATGGCTAAAGCAGTTTTTTAAAGACATAGACTTTGACATGAATTGTACAACTTTGTGTATGGACAATCAAAGTGCTATAAAGCTGATAAATAACCCAGTGTTTCATAAGAAAAGTAAGCACATAGATGTAAAATTTAATTTCATTCGTGAGAAGGTCCAACAAAAGTTGATTGATATTAAATATGTTCCTAGTTCAGAACAACTTGCGGACATTTTTACCAAGGCTTTACCGGCTGTTCAGTTTATGAACATTAGAGATCAGATACTTTCAGTATTGTAATTTTATTTGTTTACAGTCAAGAAGTTGTTCTGTTAATGGTTTATAGTTTTGTTTTAGTTAAATATGTACTGTGAGTAATTGTACTAAATAGCATTAGCCATTTCAAATTTAGTGGGAGTATTGAATATAGAAATTTGATATTGGCTGATTAGACTGCTGTCATAGACAGCGCTTTAGTTTTTATGTTTAGTTCCAAAACTGGCCATGTGTCGCTAGTTGTACGATGGTAGACGTTCGGTCGCTCACGTTTACTTACCGGTGTTGTTCGATATAATATATTAATTATTTACGAAAGTCTTCTTGTTTTTCTTATATCGCCAAGTCTTGTCCGGTTTTTTTATCACGTTTGTGTCCGTCCCTCCGTATTATACCTAACATAACTGCTGTTTTTCTGTCTGTCCATGTGCCCGTTTGTCAGCGGGCCTCATGATCCGCAATCGGTAGACAGTTGATTTTTTTAAATAGGTAAATGTGTATTTTTATAGACGCAATAACAATATCGCGAAAAGAAACAAAATAAAGGCATTATTTATTTTATTAATTAGGTACATACCCTTAAATCAACACAAATAAATCATTACGAATAAAAGTTCTGTATCGTACAAGTGTAAAACCTAATCCTTCGTGTTATTAATTTTAAACACGAATATCGTAATATAACCGCAATGAATCGCGTTGTTGTCTGGACATTTTCCTGTTGCATGTGCCACCGTGCCACCCTCAATGTTCGATAACAATGTAACTAACAACAACCAAGGCCGTTTGTCATTATTAATACCGCGACCAAAGAGGATTTGAAGAAGAGAGTTACTGTCATGGTAAATTATGTAGCTACAGTTCATTTACTGCCATCTTTCGACAGAAGATTAAACCTGTTTGAACGCCATTTGATTTTGATACTTATTCTTTAACTGATATGTGTTAACTTTTTAAATATTAATATTCACGCCATCTACTCGAGCATAGGCTGAAGGTTGTGGCGCCATCGCTCGAAAACATGGAACTATACCTTTGGCCTATAGTCGAGTAGATGGCGTGAATATTAATATTTATAAGTTAACACATATCACTGAAAGAATAAGGATCAAAGTCAAATGGCGTTCTAACAGTTTTATGTTCTGTCGAAAGATGGCAGTAAATTTACAGTGGCTACATAATTTACTTTGACAATCCGTCTCTATAGACTTTATTCTCTTTGCCGCGACTATGAATCTGTTTAAAATAATTTAAATGCGAAGTAAAATTTATGTAGACGAAATATTTTTTTTAAGAAAATGTAAATGTACGAAATTCCTTGCGGTCTTTTCTTTACCCATTGATTTTTTGTAACCTATCTTGTACCTATTATAAGTCCTAGGTCCTAGCTGCTTAGCGTAGACTTTACTTTATGGCGCCCGTAATTCTATGCGTAAGTAATTAGTTTAAGTTCAAAACAACTGTGTAATTATCGTTATTGTCCACTAAATGATTGTAGGTATCTTATCGCACAGTTAATCGCTTTGTAAGACAATAGAGGTTTACATAAGAACACCTTCAGAATGCAAGGTAACTGTAGTTTACTTAAATATCAGTGGTCACCCGCTTCGACTGTCGACTTAGATATTAGGATCAAATCGACTAACCTACAATAGTTTTGAGCAGTTTGAAGAGTTGAAATAGATAACCTAGCTGCAAATATAACAAATAGACCAGGAGACAAATATACTCCCGACCCATGGCAACGGCTGCGACGTCAAGCAATGTCACTTGATTTCATATTACGTCGCTGTCGACACTAGGTCTGGAGATATTTTTCTCCTTAAGATCCCATACGGTTACCAACAAAGCTTCCGGCAAACATGACCTTGCTGAATTTCAACATTATATTGCGCACCCTTGGTGACCATGGATTGTGGGAAGCTTGATTGGTCACCGAGTAGCGGGCTTTAGATGAAAGGTTTGCTAGAGTGACATACCTCTCCATTGCCGTCAGCGTCGAAGATGTCGATAACGCGCTGCACCAGCGGGTTCTGCTGGAGCTCCGGCAGCGACATGAACTCATCGATGGACAGGGCGCCCGAATTGTCCAAGTCCAGCTTGCGGAAACGCTTGCCCAGCCGCCGGATCTCGTCGGCGTCGACTAAAACATGAGCACTTGCAACACGTATCCGGAGTGGGGCACACACCAGGGCGCCTTGGGCAAACCAGTAGCTCCCATCACAAATTTATGTTGAGGACTTTGAGGTAAGCTACTTGTTTGCTTAAGCATTCGACTGGCCTAAGCTCGCGCAACCTTGAGAATACGCAATCTAAGTTTACTGTGACTGACAACTTCAAGGATTAACTGAAGCAATGAATCTCGAAGGCACACCTACAGGTGCTCCTGTATTTATAACAAAGTCGCGGCCAAGTGCAGCAATTATTATCGATACAGTTAATTGACCATTGGTACACCGAACCACAATGATATAGGGTCTACCGATGGTCTGTTAAATGTATTTCTGTTGTGTCTAATAGTTTCATCCGTTGGAACAGTGGCGCGACGTGCCTTGTGCCACAACGTAAGCTCCAAATAGCCTCGTGTGCTTCTATAGTTAAGTTAATCGTGGCAGATTGATCTGATGGACCTGCCAGCTCAAAACTATCATTGTTCCATTGCATTGGGTTATTTTCTGCTCGTAAACATCTGAACGACAGGACCCCAATCCTGAGCAAAGTTTGAGCAAGAGAACACTGAATATCTTGAAATGGTTTGCCAGAGTTGGATGGATGGATGACAAGAAAATCGCATCAGTCGACGTCGCGCCACTGGACTTGACCGAACATATTCGTAGATCGTCTATTCTCAATACTCTCATCTTTATCGCTCGCAACGATCGAACAATACAGATGGAGAAGGACAAACTTAGATTAAGACACCCCTTTCTTGAAACTCTTATTTAACCCTGGTGTGTGTCATGCGAGTAATGGCGTTTGGATGCGAGGACGACAGCCGACCAGACCATAATCTACACGTCGCTCTTCCATCTCTGTCCTACGAGCTTAGAGCCTAGGCGCCCGACAGAGAAAGAGGTGCGATGATCCGTGCAGCAAATCTCATCTTAGTACGAGTTTTTCGTGTTCATGGACTTTAGACGTAAATGTAAGCTTAATAACCAACTTAAAGCGCAGGGTCAAGTGCTCGGAAAGCAAGTTCAAATCACTTTGTTTACTAACTGGGACTATACACATTTGTGAGTGAATGTAGATAACCATTTGAGCGTCAAACTTCAAACACTAGAACGGCCCTGAAGACACAATAGAAACATTGTAGGTAGATTGTATAAACGACTCTAAAATAAACGCAACTCCAAGCGTTAATAGCAAAGTTAGATAATTGATTCATTAGTAAAAATTTGAGAACATACTTGTTGACTTTTTGGCAATGTGGTTTGAGGATTTTGACGTTCAAAGTGTTTGATGAATAGCAAGTTAATGTATGTATTTGTCTTTCTCTATAAACTGACGATCTATTTTCAACCATCCAATTATTAAGTCCATGAACATAATAACACTCGAATATTGTTGTTTCATATTATATTGGCCAGTTCTTCTAACACTTGAGCTTGGCCTGGTCTGGCCTGCAGCCGCCACGGCAACCTATTGCCTATTCCTGGCGCTAAAACAGCGTCTATTCTAACAGAACACTCGCGTGCTCACTCGTGCTTTGCGTGCTTTCTCTTTCGCTACACCAACTATGAAGAAAAAATATCAATTATGTAAAGTGAGTACAACGAACAGCGATTCAAAACGTTAATCTATTCATGCAAAACGAAAGAGAAAGGAGCATCTCCCGAGCGTTCGCTGAACGCGATATGTACACCGTATATACACATATCATACAAAATGTTCACGGTCTATTCTATAAACATAAAAAGCCATCTAGAACGATACATTACATCCGAGTGCAGAAAGCGGCACGTTACTATCTCGAGGCCGCAGCGGCGGCAGTACAGAGTTTATGGGGCTCCACAGAACTATGTCACTTTGGATGAACAAAGATATTTATGTTTAAATTTATAATGTTCCTTCGACATAGTTACACGACCCTGGCGACCCTGCCAAGGTCCTTGTATATGCGAAGTCCCGCGCCGCCGCGGCCGCTCTCGCATACATTCCTCGCCCCTGAGTGGCAGTAACGTCTCTAACAGATCGCAACAAACATTCAGAATGTAAACTACACACGCTGGACTATCGCGGGTTGCACTACCCAACAACTAGTTCATGTATGTTCATCCAGAACAATTTTTGTGTAACGCGTTCAACATCAGGATGGAGGAATTATGCACGGAAATGTTCCTAGAGTTGTTCTAGAATAGAGTAGAAACATGTATGCGGTCCGAAGGTGAGGCACGAACTGACGGCACAGAAGATGCGCAGGTGTGAGTGGCCGGTGTGGAAAGAGTTTGGAGGTAGCGGTCAGCAGAGAATACACTCCTGCCTAACTTCTGTATGTTAACTGCAAGTTCTTTATTAAGAAAACTTGATTGTTTAGGGAGAAATCCCATTTATTAAATTTTACTGATGAAAAATAGCTGTTAACAGTGCTCGGCTACTTTAGCACATAGCACGGGTATAGCTTCTTGTGCATGTATTTCTAGAACATAATGTGGCACTAGATGTTTGTTTAGTTTGAAAAATTGTTCTGGACGCGAGTGACGTGACGTGCGAGATGCAACATGAGGGACACCTCCGTGTCACTACACACTCACAGTTCTCCACCTTAAAATCAAGGCAGTTAACACGCGCTGAAAACAAACCTCTGGTTAAGCTCAGAACCTACATGAGACCATCTGTAACACTCTCAACAAGTTTAGTCGGAAGGGCGGGTCAGTTGGGAAGCAAACAGAACAAGTTAGAGACACAGAAAGCAACTCATGGGAATCAACTTCAATTTCATTATTAGTTTTATTTGATCTTATTAGATTTTTATACCAACAGTAAAAAGGTACATAAAGATTGAGACGGACTGGAAGAGTATAGATTAGTAAGACTAATAATTACTTACAGTTGGAACAGAGCTCCATGGGGATTGAGTTTTCATTGCCCTGAAAATTAGATTACATCTTGTCAGTTTACTAAATTAGACCCTGATTAGGTTCTTGGTTTTTAGCACGTATGTAGTGAGAACGGCTACACAAATTAGTAGGTACCCACATTGAATTCAGATTATTGCAATTAGATCTCAATGAGGTCGGATAGCAGTTTGAGCACCGCGGGCCGCGGGTAGTGCCGGTCCGCCGTTCGCTCCGCAGCGAGACAACACCTTGGCCAAAACAGCACCAGCGGAGTTAAATTTAGCCCGCCCGCAATATAATACACACTTACCATTTTGAGTTTTTAGTAAATCACTCGTAAGCAAAGAAGAATAACTGCGGTGCAGTCGAACACTGATTTTATCACGAATTATGTTAAATCGCAAAAACCCTCGCTACACCATCGATCTAAACTTTCTTTTAGAAATTGCGAAATTATGTTGCCAAACTTAAAAATTAAAACGTCAAATGTTAAGATGCGTTCAAAAATATAGATCAAGACCAAGTTTAGCAGCGATTTTGATAGTACGAACTGTGCAAGTGTTATTTCTACCAATTTTCTTAAAATGTTGTGTTTAATATATTTCTACTATTTCCTTGATATTTTTTGTTTTTCTTAAGGCATGCATGCACGAGCAACTTCGTCTCCGCAACTTTGTGTTTTGTCTCTGTCGCACTCAAGTGTCGAAGTCAAGTGCGACAGAGACAAAACACAAAGTTGCGGCGACAAAGTTGCTCGTGCGTGCCTACTCTTACTTATTATGCTTTTTTCGTTTTTTATGGTTCTTTTTAAATGCTTTTTAATAATCTGAATTGCTGAAACTCGAACGTGTTTGCGTGAATGAAAAAACGCTTCAGAATTTGACGTTGACAGCTGATCAGTGCTGTCAAAAGTCTCTTCGAAAAAATCCACCATGGCGGCCGGGGTAGGTTTAAGTTTTACTGTGAATTATCATGTGAATCAGATTATATTCCTGCTCGTAATGAATAAAATGAGTGCCATTGAAATATCCGCTGACTATGTGTGTGCTTATTTCCGTAGGTACTCTATACTTATCCGGAAAACTTCCGTGCTTACAAGGCATTGATCGCCGCACAGTACTCCGGGGCCGATGTGAAAGTGGCCCCGAACTTCGTGTTCGGTGAGACCAACAAGTCAGATGAGTTCCTCAAGAAGTTCCCGGCGGGCAAAGTGAGTGCAGTGCTTAGTTGTATTTTGTTGTTTGGGGTTATACTTTCGCGTGAACGGCTGGTGCGATGACGTGTACGTTTGTGGTTTATTTTAGGTGCCTGCTTTCGAGAGCGCCGACGGCAAGGTGCTGCTGACCGAGAGCAACGCCATCGCATATTACGGTGAGTCCAACATTCTTATATTCACGACTTAGTTCGCCGATAACCTCTAAACGAAGTGATGAAAGTTGTCGGTCAAGTTTAGTAACAGTTGAATGATTTAACCGTTTTTTTGCGAAGGACAGAATGCACCCTGCATTCATTTGTTCGCTACTAAAATAATAGTCGTCAAATTTGTTCTTTTATAAAATGTAACCTTTATCCACAACTGCCTAACACTGATCATTTTTTTAAGACCTTGTCTCACTCTTTGTTGTAACGTCTAATCTTATTTTTTTATTTATTTATATATAATCTTGTAGTCTAAACCAATAAAATAATTGTGTTTACTCCTTTTGTATACAACATATGGCAGCTATTGTTTACCTACTGAATCTTGACTTCATTATTTTCTAAACCAATTGTGTGATTGTTTAATAATGTTTATGACTAATTAATTAAATGTGAAGGAAAACTGGATAGTAAAATGTTACTGAAACTTGAGTTTCCATTTAAACATATGGGTACCTTGATGATAAAATCTAACAGCTGATACACACACATGCACAACCACCTGTTTCTACCTTTATTTACATTGTAAATATGTTATTGAATTTTTCTTTTGTGGTGCAATAAAGCACATGTCAGTTCTCATACACATTGCAGTCCATCTGTACTGGCCCTGAGACTGCGTACTTACAGCTAATGGGAACTGAAAGTGTAAAAAAAGGAAGGGCTGTATATGAGTTATACACCGTGTTTTTATTGAATTCCGTTAACTTCGGGGTATGGTTAAGTATGTTTAAGAGAACTAAATGGCATAGTTAAATTTCAAAAAAAGAATTTTTTTTTGCATTTTATTAAAAAAAATATTAAGTTTAAAAATTAGTTAAATGTAGCAATGTAGCATATAGTGTTGCTATAACAGGGGCATTACATTTAACTCAACCAAACAATTGAAATCTGTGACACATCAATGTCATTTCGAACATCGATCAACCAAGATTGTACTTAAGTTTAGTAGCAAATGTATGAACTCATTCTAAACAGTAATCAATATGTAAACCGGCCCTAAGGCAAGTGTACACGCTTGTAGAGGCCTTATAGGAAAAAAATAAATTATTGATTATCTCCAAAATGGAGTTAATTAGAATATCGGTGTCTTTCAGAAAGTTACTTTATTTAAGCTCAGGAATGCACCCTTGAAATTAACGGAAATCAAAAAAAAACACGGTGTATTTAACTTTTTTGATAAAGCTAAAAAAATGTATTAAATATCTCAAAAAAATGCATTAATAAGTATCGTTTATCTACACTCGGGTGCAAAGAAATCGGACCACCCCAGCATTTTAACATTTTTTCAATTTCTGTAAAAACTGTAAGGGCTACTGTGACATATTATATACCTAATGAAAGGTTGGCTTTTCCTCTATAAATTGATGTGCCTTTGATAGGTTTGCTGCCAATATTTTCAGGCTTTCAGGGCTAAGAACTTTGTCACCCTAAAAATGCGTACCGGGAACACTGCGATTCTAAGGAAATCAAGGAAAAATTAAAACAATTTTCAGCATTTTAATACCGTGTGTTGCCTCCTCTAGCCCTACGACATGCAGTCATACGGTTTTTCATTGATCTTATTAATTTTTTTACAGTGTCTTGAGGGATGCCCGCCCATTCTTCTTCGATCGCAGTCTTTAGCTCCAGTAAGGTTTCAGGGGCGGGATTTCTGGCCCGGATTCTTCTTTTCAGCTCGTCCCAAATGTGCTCGATCGGGTTTAGGTCAGGACTGCGGGCTGAGCACTCCATGACTCTGATGCCGACCTCCTCCAGGTACTCCTTAGTGATCCGGGCTGTATGCGGCCGAGCGTTATCTTGCATGAGGATGAACTCATCGCCGATATAACCCCCAAATGGGACCACATGATCAGCCAGGATTTCCTCCACGTACCGACGTGCAGTCAAACCGCCTGAATTCGGTCTGGTACCTGGCCCTGCGATGAACACAATGTCCGTCTTCACTTCCAAAGAAATACCAGCCCAGACCATGATTGACCCCCCACCATAAGCAACACGTTCCTCGATGAAGCATTGAGAGAACCGCTCCCCAGGTCTTCGGTAGACTCGTGCCCGTCCGTCATTGCCAAACAAAGTTATCCTGCACTCGTCGGAAAAAATACGGGACTCCATTGCTGAAGGGTTCATTCTTCATGTTCGCGAGCGAAGACGCGTCGCTGTCCACGATGTGTTGGGGTGAGTTTTGGGCCATTTGCAGCTCTGTGAGCTGTCAATTCCTTCTCCTTCAGTCGTCTTCTAACTGTCCATCGGCTGATAGACACATTCCTGGTCTCTAGGAGCTTCTGCTGAAGCTGAACGGCATTCAGTCGACGATTTCGTAGCGAGGTAATAACGATGAAACGGTCATCTCTCTCAGAAGTGATACGAGTTCTGCCAGTTCCGGGTCTTCTGGAGAGCGTCTCATCTACGCGGAATCTCTGGAAGACACGTTGAACCGATGACTTCGATAGGTTGAGTTGTCAAGCCACTGCACGTTGACTAAGCCCTCCCTGCAATAGGACAACTGCTTAGCCGGCTTCAGTCGGGGTAGTATCCATTTTTCTCCAGTTTTTCCAGGTTCAGGCGATGAGAGTAGTGTTCAGGAAGACGTACCAATCACGAAAGATGCATAAACAATGATAATGACTGGTTTTATACCTAATGATAAGTGGTCAATTAGTGCATGCGCTAATGAGGCAGTTGGAGGGGGGTGATTTCCAGGCCCATATTTTGTAAAATATCCATCCCCACCCCTGAATATTGATGTCATTTGATAGGGCAGAAAATTATCTACCACGTGGTATTTAAATTATCATGATCGAGCTTACAGTTTTTATACAAATTGAAAAAATGTTTAAAATGCTGGGGTGGTCCGATTTCTTTGCACTCGAGTGTATATCAAAAATCATTTTTAACTCTTCATTCAACTATCAAAGAAACAACTATTGGTTTTGTAAAGTAGGTTTTCCTTTTATTTTAAACACTAATGCTCTAGTTTCCTAGGATAGCGGTGCCATCATATAGCGGCTGTCTCCATACAAATACTACGACATCCATATTTAGCCGTATTATTTAGTATGGAGACGGCCGCTATATGACGGCACCGCTATCCTAGGAAAACCGGTCTTAAGGGTCACCCTACACTAGCGTCTTCTGAGCGTCGGTGTCTATGGCAGCAGCAGGTTGACGCGATGTTGACACAAAGCCGCAGCAACGCCATTTTTCATACCGCTGACTAGATGCCGACGCTCAAAAGATGCTAGTGTGGGGTGGCTCTAAGATGAGAGAGAATTGACTAATTTGCAGTGTCGAATGCGGCACTCCGCGGTGGCGACGCCGCGACCCAAGCACGCGTGCTGCAGTGGGCGTGCTGGGCCGACTCCGAGCTCCTCCCCGCCGCGGCCGCCTGGGTGTTCCCCTACCTCGGTATCATGCAGTTCAACAAAGTGAATGTGGAGCGCGCAAAGGCGGACCTGCTCGGCGCCCTGGCTGTGTTGGACAAGCACCTGCTAACGCGCACCTTCCTGGTGGGCGAGCGCGTGTCGCTGGCCGACATTGTTGTGTTCACCACACTCATCCACGCTTTCCAGGTAGATATATATTCATCCTAATGAAGTCCCAGTCCAGCTCTTTTCTCTGCTTCCTTTCCACAAGCCATAAGTTCCTAGATTGAACTTGGCACCAATTTACAGGCCCTGGTTTTGATGCAAAAGAGGCAGTTAATAGTCAATATTTAAATACTTTAATAATTTTAATACATTATGACAAGTACATAAATATTTATTTAATCAGTCATAGTTTGCATAAAATGTTTGATGCATAATGTGATAACTATATCATTTTATTTACTATTTCTTATCTATTTAAGTATCAATGTCAAGTGTTATTATTATCTTATCAGAAATTATATAAAATTTAAATCTTTTATTTATCTATCTATGACACATAGGTACTTTTTTTTGCTTATTTTCTGTTAAACTTGGTATTTTAATGTTCATCCTAAGACTGACAATCAATGTAACTTAGTTAAGTCAGGTTTTAACACATTCTTTGCCATCTAAGTTTCACACCATCATGGAGATCTGTTCCTGGAATTACATTTTGTTTTTAATAGACCAATGTTAAGAGATGTATATACACAGAACACCGCCTCTAGAAACCTAATATTGGCCATTTTGTTCCCGACGCAAATCACCAAACTGTGAGGTGCGGGAGGGGTGCTCACGGCGTTGCGATTGGTCGTTCCAAACATGGCGCGCTGACACGTGCAAGCGTAGGGATGGGACATGTTCATTACAGGTAGTGGGTACTGCTATTGCAATTTAGTATACTTAGAGTAAACTCACTTAATAATTATATTGATTAATTTAATATTTCATTAAGTAATTTAACAATGTACCTGAAATGTTTACTTAACATATTAGGGCATTTCTGTTTAAAGTACCCAGAACATGAATTTTAATTTTTATAATATTTTTATTTTTATATTATTTCCACTCAGAATCGCAATCTCTTTCGATACGAGAAAAAAGTGTCGCCAAAATCTCATACAATTATTTTCTTTTGTCCGTTTTATTAAGGTCATATAGAAGGTTGTATTGAAAACATATTCAAATGGACCAATAACATATGCCTATTACAAATCAACTCCGAGTTCTCTCGCACTTCTTTGAAGTTCATCATCAGGTCCATCTCGTGACATGAGACCTAACTGCTCACCTAGAGGATTCTAAAAAACCCATACAACATATGTCTATCACAAACCAACACCGAGTTCCCTCGCACTTCTTTGAAGTTCATCATCAGGTCCATCTCGTGACATGAGACCTAACTGCTCACCTAGAGGATTCTAAAAAACCCATACAACATATGTCTATCACAAACCAACACCGAGTTCCCTCGCACTTCTTTGGAGTTCATCATCAGGTCCATCTCGTGACATGAGACCTAACTGCTCACCTAGAGGATTCTAAAAAACCCATACAACATATGTCTATCACAAACCAACACCGAGTTCCCTCGCACTTCTTTGAAGTTCATCATCAGGTCCATCTCGTGACATGAGACCTAACTGCTCACCTAGAGGATTCTAAAAAACCCATACAACATATGTCTATCACAAACCAACACCGAGTTCCCTCGCACTTCTTTGGAGTTCATCATCAGGTCCATCTCGTGACATGAGACCTAACTGCTCACCTAGAGGATTCTAAAAAACCCATACAACATATGTCTATCACAAACCAACACCGAGTTCCCTCGCACTTCTTTGGAGTTCATCATCAGGTCCATCTCGTGACATGAGACCTAACTGCTCACCTAGAGGATTCTAAAAAACCCATACAACATATGTCTATCACAAACCAACACCGAGTTCCCTCGCACTTCTTTGAAGTTCATCATCAGGTCCATCTCATGACATGCGGCCTAACTGCTCCGCTGGCCTAGAGGATTCTAAAAAACTTACACAACATATTACCTATACTTGGTCAAGCAGATCTTGTCAGTAGAAAAAGGCGGCAAATTTGAAAAATGTAGGCGCGAAGGGATAGCGTCTCATAGAAAATTTGAATTTCGCGCCTTTTTCTACTGACAAGATTTGCTTGACCATCTATATATATTATGTCTAAAATGGTACAATACGGTATGACGAAGCACGAAGTTTCCGCAACTGAAAAACCATCATCATCACATCACTAGTCGAAAGGGAAAGGGATAGCGCATTGCATTTTCAAGTTGACGAAAAGGGACGGACATACTTCGCCTCTGCTTACTGACCAGTATAAAATGAACCCCGCGGACAAGAAACATTATTCAATGAAATAATGAATTTGACTTTCCTGTGGGATGTTATTCCATCTGTTTCGTAAGTAGATGTCTTAGATGACTTGCCACACCATTTTACGCTGCAATATCCCATGATTTCCCAATGAATTCAATAGTTTACGATTTATTTTCATAGACTCGTGCACACTGCTAACAGGTCGTAACCTTGGGCGCAACTGATCGGAGCGGCGCGCGAACAATCTTATATTTGACCTATACACCATACGGGCGGTGACCGCGAGTCGTCCTATAAGCTCGGTCTATAGGGGTTGGTCTGTGTGTATATATCTCTACCAGCTTAATGGAGTTATTCCAAAAATTTCAAATCAGTCAAATTCAGACTAGCCTGTGAAAGGTAAAGGTATATTTTCTTTTGATACCACTATTCCTTTTTACAAGCTTTTATTTAGTTTCACCTGTCCCATTGCCAAATTTGATCCACTTCCCGGTTTCCGATTGAGCTGAAATTTTTCATGCATGTATAAATCGGATGACAATGCAATATTATGGTTCCATCGAGCTGATGATGTAGACAGCAGGTGCCCATAGGAACTCTGTGATGAAACACGATAAAAGCTTGTACCAAAAATGACATTTTTGCCAAAAACTTATTATATAATCAGCACCATTGTTCACATTCAAGCACGTCCTAGACCCGGCCACGCGCGCGCCCTTCGTGAACGTGCAGCGCTGGTTCCACACCCTCGCCCACCAGCCCCCCGTCTCCGCCGTGGCGGGCGCCATCGCGCTGTGCGCCGCTCCGCCCGTGTACGACGCCAAGAAGTACCAGGAGCTGTCCCAGCAGAACAAGAAGGTAAATGCCGAGTATACATTCTAATGTACACAAACGGGTCTACCGCGATATAATATCATTTTTTAAATTCCGACGACGCAACTCACCTGGAGTTGCACCAGCCGTGGTCACGCAAATTATATCGCGGTAGACCCGTTTGTGTAATTAAATATGTGTACAAAATGCGAGAGTTTAAAGTGTTATACACTCTAATGGTTCCTTCGTAAACGTAGTGCCGATTCCAGACCCTTTCATACCAGTCGTAGATATCTGCCGTAGTGGGAACCATCGCAATCTGCGCCACGCCTTACGTGTACGACGCTAAGAAGTACCAAGAACTGGCCCAGCCAAACAAGAAATCACGCTTAGACCGGCACATGCAAAGGGGTCATTACTGGGGAATTTATGGTGAAACACTGGTGGACAACATTTTGTACCAGATCATTTACCAGGTTTCAAGCTTCAAACCCAGGACCACCATTTTTCCGGGCTGGGTCACTACCGACTCAATAGGTCGCTTTTAACACACGTCTTATTGAATCTCCATTACAATACAATTAGCCTTTATTCACTGACTAATTAATTAGTAGTTATATTTTGTTCCTTTACTAGTCAGGTTGTCGGGGTTTCCGACAAAAGCTTCGTTTTGTTGGAGCCTCCATTAAATAACCAGAAATGCTATCCAAATTCCAAATCGAGTCAATTTGGCACAGGCTATATCTACATACCGCGCATCTGTGCAGAACATTATCCATGCTTTAACTTGTACTGAAGTAAAAATCGTTGAAAATAATTAGGTACTTTCTTCCAGTAAACTCATCTAAACCCTGATTTTCCAGGACTCTGGGAAGAAGGACAAGAAGGCAGAAAAGAAAGAACAGCCCAAGAAGGAAAAGAAGGTATCCGAGCCGGCTGACGACGGGGACTTCGAGGAGAAACCCAAGGAGTCCAAGGACCCCTTCGACTCCATGCCCAAAGGGTAGGCACCCAACACGGGAGAACCTAAGAAGACTAGGCCTAGCACAGGAGGGGCGCGACAGTACAGATGTAGTGCATAATTGTATTCCATCGTATTTTTTCGGAAACATTTGTATTTGTTATGCTACTTCAATCCTCAGTACTTAATGTACCGAGACTGACTGAAATAGCATGACACGTTCGTACGTTTCTGTTAAAATACGAGGAAAAATAATTATGCACTACATTTGTATCTCGCCCGCAACATAGACTACCCGTCTTATTTTCAATTGTATTAATTAGTGAGGGACTGGCAGTCTCAGCTCGCGCCACTTTTGTGCTAGGCCCATAGGAGTGGCATTCAAACTTACTACATATTTGATATCAATCGCAACACATCTCACTCGCACCCGTATACAAACTGATATTGATATGTTTAGCAATACTCTGGAGAGTGATATAGTTCATGCTGAACAACTTGCATAAAATTTACTGTTACGTGAAACAATGGTGTAAGATTCTATGAAACAGCCGATTTTTCAAGATGGCAACATGGACTATAATTCATGTAAAAATGTTATCAAACAGGAAGTTTGAATGCCAGTCTAGGTCAGTATAAAACAATGTGCATGTGCCATTTAATTGGTATCACCAGGGAAAAGGTAGCTCGTTTTTTTATACTTTTTTATCATCAAGTAAGTATGTAGTTTAGAGGACTGATATTTAGGGCATATCTCACTCGTCACTGTTATTGATCTCTCATGCTTGTGGAATTATCATATTTATTTTATACTTTGTCACAGCGACCTTGTCAGTAGAAAATGGTGGAAAATTTAAAAAATAGGTGCCAATAAGATTTCACATCCCATAGAAAAATTTAATTTTGCGCCTTTTTCTACTAACAAGTTGGGTGTGTTTCAGTATATTTAAACTCATTTTGGTTATGGGATCCTCATTATTTTATGGTTTAATCATATGTATTATTTTGATGTATATTATGTTGCTAAATAAATATGGTGAATGGTTGCGTTTTTATCTACTGCATGATTATCATTTCGAATCCCCTTTAGTCAATCAAAACTAAAAAAAAAAAATGTATGCAATGCAATAAGCATATGTAGACACTATGGAAGATCATACTGAGTTGTGAAAATTATTTGAAAGTGTCATATACTGCAAAGATTTGGCATAAAGATATATTTAAAAATGTTCTCATGTTCTCATAGATACTCGAATAAGTATTTTGATCAGGAAATACTCCTCATTTAGAACACTGTTGCTTGCCAGTTGGAAAATTGATGAATATCTTTAGTCCACGTAAAACGGTACCGGAATTTTATTTATAGATTTTATAATGGAGTAAAATAAATTCGTTTTACGGGAACCGTGAACGTTGTAATGTCAAAGCGTTAGTTGGATATTTTACGCTATAAAGCATATTAATGTTCTCCCTTTCATATTTGCGTAAGGATTAACCTAATTATAATTACGATAACTTAATCATATGTGACGTCCCACGGATAAAGGTACCTTATGGCGGTTGGCGCTTACGCTATTATTAACGTCGCTCCAATATTATTGCGACGTAAGCGCCAGCCGCCATAAGGTACCTTTTGCCGTGGAACGTCACATATGTAAATAAGGATAACACATTATTGAAAGACTCTCAAAGTAATCTTAGAAGTGTTTTTGTTAAACTTCACTTTTGATCCAAAAAATTTTTACTTCATTTCGTTTATGTACTCGGACTACTCGAAAAAAAGAGACAAAAAAAAGCTGGTGTTATAATTCGTATAATTGTATTGTTCCAGCACATTCAACATGGACGACTTCAAGCGCTCCTACTCCAACGAGGACGAGGCGGTGTCCATCCCCTACTTCTGGCAGAAGTTCGACCCCGAGCACTACTCCATCTGGTACGCAGAGTACAAGTACCCGGAGGAGCTCGCCAAGGTGTTCATGAGCTGCAACCTTATCACTGGTTAGTCCTATAAAATACGCTTGACGCTAATTATGCAAAGTACATTTAAGCATATTTCACTAAAACACATAACATTGTGGCTCAAAATAGAAAACAATGATAAAGAGAGGGCACCTATATTAATAGCATGAGAATTAAGGGATCATCTAGACGTGAAAATCCGCAGGCGAGCTTCCTTAAAATGGTAGTATGTACAGTATATATTTGTAACTGAATAGTCTTTAATGCAACTAAACTTGCATGCGAGTTGTTTCACCATCAATCTGAGCCTTTAGTTTAGAGTGTGAAGATGTTCACAAAAAACAATTAAACAATTGAAGAAATATGACTCACGCAACCTGCTTATTTTGGGTCTAGGCACAGAATAAATAATAGTACTAGGTACAGAGGGTTCACTCTCTAACAAACCGCGTCTATTTCGATAAATACGACCGCAAGGTGGCGCAAGCGCGAGCTGGCGTCCGTTCCGTAGCGGTGCGCGGCAACTATTACTGCTAACCCCAAAATTGGTGTGGGCCGCATGTACTTGTAGCGACGCGACGAAATCGCGAAGTGAGCCTCGCCGGGTATAAGTTGGTCGTTGTAAAATTGTCCCCAAGTATTTATTTTAAAGGAAATTATCGCGCAAAGCACCTCTTGTGCCTCGCCCGAACCAAATGCACGCGCGGCCACAATACTTCGGACGCTACACAGACCTGCTTTATAACGCACTAGCTTCGGCCCGCGACTTCGACTGCGTGGGATGATGATGATGAATGAAAACCATCCTATGTTCTTCCGGGCCTCTAACAAACTCCATACTCAATTTTATCTAAATCTGTAAAGCGTTTAAGAGTGAAGAGGTAACAGACAGACACTTTCGCGTTTAACATTTGAAACATTTGAACGTCAACTGAGAGTCCCTTTATTGGATAATCCCTGATAATCCACTTTATTCTGTAAATGAGTATATGACTTTGATATTGAATCGTGTAAATTTGACATGTTCTCATTTATTGATTTATGTATATTGTAATGTGTACCTACTTTTTATTTAGAACATGACGATCATTAAGAGATACTCGTACTTGGTTATTCCCGTATTTTTTTGTTTTGACATGAATGGATAAAATTGTTGACATAAGATTAATTATTTTTACGACATTTTTTAATTTGTATCTATTAAATAATATTATGTAAATATGAATGACGATAATAATATAAATTCATGTAGATTAGTCTAGCATAATTTATAATGTAATTTCATATTATGAGAATAAATATCCAAATCTATAATATTAGTATGGATTTTGCCCGCCAAGAGGTTCGTACCATGTAGACCCGCCTATTTATTTATTTTTTGTACATTTCAGGCATGTTCCAGCGGCTGGACAAGATGCGCAAGCAGGCCTTCGCATCTGTCTGCCTGTTCGGTGAGGACAACAACTCGAGCATCTCCGGTGTGTGGGTGTGGCGCGGACAGGAGCTCGTCTTCCCGCTGTCTCCGGACTGGCAGATCGACTATGAGTCCTATGACTGGAAGAAACTGGACCCCGCTGACCCCGCCACCAAGAAACTTGTCCAGGTAAGCCGTCCCCCTGTCTAGTGAGGACAACAACTCGAGCATCTCCGGTGTGTGGGTGTGGCGCGGACAGGAGCTCGTCTTCCCGCTGTCTCCGGACTGGCAGATCGACTACGAGTCCTATGACTGGAAGAAACTGGACCCCGCTGACCCCGCCACCAAGAAACTTGTCCAGGTAAGCCGTCCCCCTGTCTAGTGAGGACAACAACTCGAGCATCTCCGGTGTGTGGGTGTGGCGCGGACAGGAGCTCGCCTTCCCGCTGTCTCCGGACTGGCAGATCGACTATGAGTCCTATGACTGGAAGAAACTGGACCCCGCTGACCCCGCCACCAAGAAACTTGTCCAGGTAATAAAAACTTACTCATTCCTGTATCAAAAAGCAAACATTAATTTAAAAAAATATTAAAACTACCTTTTCCGTAAAAAATACCTGGTATCCAAGTCACTTGAAGATGTAGGTCCTCAAGCGTTGTTGACTCCTCGCTCCATATAACGAATCTATAGACAACTCGCTCGCCAAATTTCTTTGTCTCCTTGTTGAGATCAGGCGGTCGAGCATGAGTTGCGTTTTTGTGCGGGAGTCCATACTTGAAGTCGCGCTTGATGTATGGAGTCGCGAGAACGCAACTCCTGCTAGACCGTCTGACAAGCCATATTACGTACATACCTATTAAACGTTTTTGAATCAAAATTGAATTGTAAGCGGCGAGTGGCAATAAAAGCACTGTAATAAGTTTATTGTCGCCTAGCTGGGCATACCTAAATTTTGACAAGGCATAATGTCCAACAATCTTTGTAATAAAAAACATAACACCATTGCAACCTTTAGCCCGCTCGACACTGGTGCGGGACTCGCGGCTCGAAGCCGCGAACGCAGATCGGCGAAATCGATTCGCGCACGAGTGTGGAGCGGGCTTTTGATTGAAAGTCGCACCATGGAGCCTACCGCGAAAACCGAAGTTCGCCAATTCCGGGCACCTTTCTCTGTCTAATTAAGTCTTAATTAGAGTAAAAGACTTTAAACCCTCGCGTTTTGTATGTAAACATATTTAACTACACAAACGGGCGTTCCGGGAGTGGGCAGTCAACGTGAAAAAATGTTCAAACGCTGGAAAGTGCAGGGGTCAAAATGTCCATACGGAACCAACCTACTATGTGGCAAAAAGTAGGTAGGTTAGGTTTGTTAGGTAGCTTCAGATGCCCGAAGGGCAAACCGCCCAGAAATAGGTTACGTCTAGTGACATAGACAGCCGGTTCCGTATGGACATTTTGACCCCTGCACTTTCCAGCGTTTGAACATTTTTTCACGTTGACTGCCCACTCCCGGAATGCAAACGGGTCTACCGCGATACCGTGACCTGTGTCAGTCTTTCCGTGACCACAGCTGGTGCAACTCAACTGAAACGTCGGAATTTAAGGTAAATACAATGAAATTATATAGCGGTAGACCCGTTTGTATAAAAATACAGTAAAAGAGTTAGATACCCGCAATTTGCGAATTTTGATTTTCGCGGTAGTAGGCCAGGCGGTAGTATTAAAGCTGAACCCTTGGAAATACAGAACCGAATTCAATATTTTATTTTCTTTGTTTCAGGATTACTTCTCATGGAGCGGCACCGACAAGCAGGGCCGCAAGTTCAACCAGGGCAAGATCTTCAAGTAAACATCGTTTTGTACGTTATTGTAAAAACTTGCATTTATTTAAGCGGTGCGGAAGCTCATCTCATGATAAGGAGTCTGTAATTAAAGAATCGTTTATTTACTATTTTGGAGTTTTTATACGATTTCCGCTTATACCTTAAGGGGCCCACTGATTAACAGTCCGCCGGACGGAATCGGCCTGTTAGTTAGACCAAAAAGTTGACAGTTCCGAACAACTGACAGGCAGATACCATCCGGCGGACTGTTAATCAGTGGGGGGGTTAAGGCTTTATCTGGTTCATGCCATAGTAGACTCTCATAGTAAACTTTTACATGATAGTATGAAACAGAATATAACCACTATGAAAGTTCGTTTAGTACAGTGGTGGGCAAAGTACGGCCCGCGGGCCATCTGCGGCCCGCGAATGGATTTCATCCGGCCCGCCGCCGGTCGTATGAAATAATTAGAATATGGCTATATGGCATTGGCCAACGATTATCACAAATCAAAATAAATTTTGGCTACAATTCTGGCCCACCACTTAAATTTCCTAAACTTTCTGGCCCCCCATGAAGAAAGTTTGCCCACCACTGGTTTAGTATGTCATGACTGTTATAGGCGTTCTTGGCGCTGTGAGCACGACACGTAAGCGAAATATGGATTTGAACTAAAACAAACATTGGAAAGCAAAAATTTATATATTTTACATTTCAGACTTTTGCCTAACTGATATAATCTCGTTAACATTAGTACATAGGTACATTATTACATATTATTGCATGAATAAAACCAACTAATGCGAGTCGCTAAAGTAAAGCTCGCCGTGCGAGCGAGAACACATGCACCCGTCTCCTTCGTTCGTGAGCATCGTTGGTGTGCGACGTTTCGTAAATAAGACAAAAAAATTATTATACCTAGAAATTTTCATGGCAATAATGGTGATTAAAAAATTACCCTTTTGTTTAAAATTAAGTTTTTTCCGTCTAAAATTTTCTTGTCTTACAAACTGTTAAGCGGTGTCCAGACTAGTCAATTTTTCGCCAATCTGATTAAATTGCCCGATCGAATCAGGACAGTGCGGACGCAAACACCAATTTGGCTCGCCGAATCCAACCGTCGATAATGACCGATATTACCGATAAAATGAGGTGCGGACGCAAGAATACCAATTTGTGACGCCAGTATTTTCGTTCTGGGGCATTTTTTCAATTTAGAGGGCTCTAATATCACCATAAATGTATTCTAAAATTGGAGATTGGCGCCAATTATTTTCGTGATCAAATCGACCGACTTGGGTACAAGCTTTAATCGCAGACTTTACTTTTTTTTCGAGGCAATTAAAATTTTAAGAGTCCAAACTCAAGGATGGTCCGTTGTATTATCACAGTTTCAATGGCGAATTTTCCCCATCATCAGATCAGCTCGAAGTCATGATAATATTCCATTGTCACTAATATGCCAAATTTCGACTCGCTAATTGGATTGGAGTGGTCGAAAAATGGTTTTCAAAATTTGAAGACACCTTACAATTTTTTTGTTCGTATTGACATAATAATAATGATTATTATGTCAAAAGTTACGTCACCCAGGGGGCCTATTCGACTCGTTAGAATAACGTTTGTGACGCACCTACTATATTGCTACTTAAAGTATTTTATGATATGAGAAATGTTGAAGTATCACATTTGTAGAATTTTACCGAACACTCATTTTTGCCATGATAATTTCTAGGTTTAAAAAATACTCTTACAGGGAACAGACAGTACAAGATCAGACGTGATATCTTTACAACGAAGAAGCTATGAGCTAAAGGGTGTTTCACATGATATAACAACAAATTTTAATCAACTAACTAACCCATTGATTCGGTCAAATTGTGTTTTTTGAAAAACAAATTATAGCCAGCATTTGATGAATGTAGTATGATACCTTTGGGTATGGTGCTTTACGCACACTAGTGTCCAATCCCCTCCCCCTGACGCAACCCCCCCTTTTAGCATGAAATATGTCCCGGTTGACAGTTTTTTTTATTTTTTGGGGAAAGTATACAATATAAGAAAAAAAGTGTCAATGAAAGAAATAATCCCTATTAAATTCTTAACAAAAAAGGTTATATTCATTTTTTTGATATGACGCATCATATTCATGTTATGGCTAGATAAACTTCGACAAAATTTAGCCGTTGAAAAACTTGTTGAAGATCAATATAACATAGTCCGTACTGAAAGAAATCTTACACGGAGAATAACCTTGCAAGCTTATTTTCCGTATAAGATTTCTTTCAGTACTATCACGTACTATGTTATATTGAACTTCAACAAGTTAATACATGAATATTGTGAGTCTTACCAAAAAGTTGCATGTAACCTTTTTTGTTTAAAATTTCTTAAGGATTATTTCTTACCTTGACACTTTATTCCTAACTCTAATACTTTTCTCAAAAATTTAAAAAAACCGTCACCCGGGATATATTTCATGCTAAAAGGGGGGGTTGCGACAGGGGGAGTGCATGGGACACTAGTGTACGTAAAGCAATCATTCTACATTCATTGAATGCTGGCTATAATTTGTTTGTCTTCCCCATACATTAGAACACAACTTGACCGAATCACATGGCATGGACTAGGGCCCTTCCCGACGATTTTTTTAGGGAGGCACGAAGATTTTTTTGTCACGAAGTCAGCAATAAAAGGTTCTGCACGGAGATGGTCGTGACAGCGTGATAAAACGGTGTCCGTCACTTCAATCCCGCGGTGTTAAAAAATGACGGTTATTTTATCACGTGGATAAAGCCATCCGTAATACGCCTGCTGAACCTCTGCCCTAAGATGTAGAATATTGTGACTTTCATCACCTTTATTTTATTTTATTTCTTTATTTAGAAACAAACAGTATCTTATAGTAATAAATTATTACAGTGCAGTGCAGTGTGTTTATGTGCATTTAGAAGTATATTATAAAGATTTAATACGAAAAAAATAAACTTGAGAGTAAAAATTTCTATACACGAGCAAACCAGGTATTAAATATGTAGGTAGAATAGTTTTAGTGATTTTTTTACGAACACATTGGATATTGTCATTATATTGTATTGTATTTATCAAGGCCTGTTTATGAATCGATCGAGCCATTAGTAAAGTTGTGCTAATTTAGTATATGGTGAAGGTAAAAATATGACCGCTGACACCTAAAGTAGATGGCGCTGTGTGGCCCTGTACATTCGTTAAATGATAGTTCTTGACCACAAAACTCAGGGCGGTTTCAGACTACCGTATTTTTCTGCGCGCATACGGTCGTTTCGGCATTACGAGCTTACACGCGCGTTACATTTTCTTACATTTGTTCTATACGAGATAAAACGCGCGTACGCGTACGCTCGTATAAAACGCTATAGTTAGTTTTTTAGCATTAGAAAAAAGGTAAACAATCTTGATGTGTCTTTTAAATGAAAAACACGTTTTAAAAATAAGTCACGGCAAATATGTAACAATTATGAATCTAATACGATCATTTATATTCTTCTGCTTTCATAAGTAATAGTTACTGATTTGATACCGATACTGAAAATGCGTTTTTCAAGTAAAAGACATGTCAAGATCGCTTACCTTCTTTGTAATGCTAAAAAAACGAACTATAGTGTGTGTGTAACCGCCCATACTCTGCTCAGAGAGACAGACCTAGGTTTATGCTTTTTCTTTGTCTCTCCCAGCAGTGTGACAGTGTTCGACGAAAATGTAGGTAATAAGACCTTACAGTGACCAAAATATTTTGTATTACTTTAAGCTTTTTTGTCTATGTTTACAATATTTGTTGCTATATCCGTGATGACACCCAAAAACGACGCAGGAGCGCCGGCGGCGCTACGTTCGCACCTCCGAAGACACTTAATGGATATAAGAACCTTAATCCAATGAGATAAGGTCTTTAATGAAATGTCTTTGTACTCATGCAATGTTTATACACTATACATAAAGAGAAAATACAATTCGCGCGCCGGCGTCCTCACCGCTGTAGTTCAAACATTTTCCTTGACCAAATCTTCTCAAAAACCTTGGCAATTAGTCAATGTCAATGTATTTTTCAATAAATGGTGTGGGAAGCTGCAAAATAAGCAGCGTAGTTGTGCAATATGAGCATTTTTGTTGAGCGCCAAAGACGTCAAATCACTTTGACGGGAAGTCCCAGGCATAGGCGGCGCGTTGCGCCGTCTAAATTATTGAGCTAATTAATTATTACTAGATCTGTGAAATATTGACTCCTACCTCTAAACTTTGATATTTAAACTATTATATTAGCGGCTTATTTGACAGAGATCGCCAGAGAAATTATTAAACAGTTGATACGTTATAATTGTTATAAAAGTTTGGTAAGTTTTTACAATAAAAGTTTATGTACTTACCTAGATACATTTACCTATGTCGCATAGAGCGCTGATATCAATTAAATATGTCGAAGCACTTCGGCCTTAGCCATAGCTACATATGTACCAGTTGGTGGCGTCAGTGGCGTTTTTTGTAGTCGAATCTTCACTCAAGATTTAAGATGAGATTCGGCCAAGGAAACCGTTTGAAACTATACGCACCTTAGCGGCAGGTACATAGGTGACGTGCAAACAAACATTCACGCGCCGAGCCACGTCACTATACACGTACTATAACAACCGCAATATACATCCGAACAAGTCAATAAACATCAAAAAATGCAAGGTCAACGGTGGCTAATAGGAGAGATATAAACGACGCTATAAATATATATAGAACGGGGTAAATTTACATCTCAAAAATGATAACAACTCGCTTCGAGTCAATAGTGAATACGATTTATAAAACCTTACAACAATAAAGACTAGAAGTTTGATTTCATAGAACCGATTTGTTGAAATCTGAAGCCATAACATAACTACCCTCATCTAGTCATCTCTGTTCATCATACCATCCATCCAAAGGCAACCTGAATCATAATAACCATCACAATCTGAAATTCAAAGCCGGATTATCTATAGGCCCCGATTATTGTCTATGGCCACGAAAATCCGTCAGACAGATTAGGGGGCCTACCGCGAAAGAAATTCGAAAATAGACAATTTTCGAATACCGTTTGAGAGATCGGTAAAGGGGCAAAAAGTCGAACAAAGGAATGGAGTGGTTATTCGCGTTTTATAACCCTGAAGCACTACCACCAGTTTTAACATTGACATATTCACTCACACGTTTAAGTAACTTACTTTCTATGCATCTCGCTCGTACTCGCATATTAGTGCAAGCGAGATGTATAGAAAGTAATTTACGTAGACGCGAGTTAATCTGTCAATGTCAAAACTGGTGGTAGCCGTACTGGTAGATTTTTTTTCTGATAGATTTTCGTGACGAAAACATCGGTGTTTGCATTTGTTTAACATGAACGCAGCGCCGCACGCCTTGCACAAGCGTCCACTTGATGCTTTATGAACGAACCGGCTCTGAATTTGAGATGTCTGATAGAGTTCAGACTTCAATCACATGGCAAAGTTAAACTGGATTCATTGCTCGTCTAGGCTTTATTATTATAAGTATAAAACTCTTTAAGGGCTAGAAGGAGGCCCCCTAGCGGGCGGTGAGCAACGAGCCGCGAGTGCGGGCCGCGCGTCAGTGGCGCCGCGAGGTGGGCCGCGCTGGTGCGTCCTGAAATTAATAGGTAACTGATAATCCAGAAAAATATAATTAATAATTTTAAATAACCAATTTATTTGCCACATTAGTTATCATCAGCATAATAATTATTTTATATTTAAAAACTTGATCTCCTTCAGTTGTACAAGGCTGCACCTGACTGAACTTTGTCATCGATGGGGTAAGCCAATATCCCGCAGTTTGCTCTTGACGCTGATAGATTTTCGTAGTCGTAGTTTTATCTATAGATATAATAGGTATTAAGTACTCACAATGGGCGGTGGATCGACGTCAGGCGCGCGCAGATCGAAGTCTGCCACAAACGGCCGCGCTGCTACCCGCAGCTCTACTGAACAGCCTTCTGGCGAACTGGAATAAACACCATAATAAGTTATCAGTTACATCCATCCTCTGCCTTCATGGAGTTAGACTAGTTAGACCTTAGGCAAATGGTCATTGGTCCTATATGAATTCCGTTCGATGCCCACAAGGTGAAATAACAATATATATTCCACAACTTCGGTTAAAGGTAGGTACTAGCACGAGTATGTAAGAAAAAACTCGGTCACAAAAAGTTGTAACTTGAAAAGCAGTATGAGCCAAGTTTACCTGAGGCTCAGAGATCCTGCGAAAAAGGCCATGTCCGCAACGTCAGCCGTCATGGCAGTCACCGGGCTACACGTAGGTAATACCTGAACACCTTGTCGCGCGCCTCCGACGCGGCCGCAGCTGATAGGGTTTGGAACCACTTCGACTGCTTGCGTCACTCTGGGACTTCAAGACCATTGATTTTGGCTTTGCACGGGGCTCAGTCACTAAATCTCTTTGGCGCACCTGAAACTCGGTTACTGACGGTTACAGAAATGTGTAACCTAAGAAGTATGTTTACCTGAGGTCGAGTTCTTGCGAGTCAGAAGGCCCCGTGAGCAACGGCAACTCGTCATCCTGGCGCGCGTTGGCATGGCATTCGCACCGGCACTCCTCGGGCTCGACGTAGTTGAAAACCAAGTCGCGCGCCTCCGACGCGGCCGCAGCTGGCAGTGTTTGGATCCGCTTCGGCTGTTTGCGCCGCTCTGGGACTTCTTCGAAGTCGATCCATTCCGGCTTCGCGCGGGACTCTGGCGGACCTAACATACAGTTTGCGTTTTTAGTAAGGCGGATGATTTTTGGATATACCTATTTATGTAGGTAGGCTGCTTCTGGGTAGGATAAAAAAAACTACATTTACTTAGTTAATTATGCTCTTGGTTAAATAATGTGGAGTTGGTGTATTTTACAAATAAAACTAAGATGTGTGTTATCAAGGTGTCGGGATAATATTTACCGTCTCCTCCGCTCCTTGTTCTGGGCCGTTCCGGGCGCGGCGGACCACTTGCAGAAGCAGTACGCGGGCGGCGAGGTAGCTTGATGCGTAGCTTCTCGCCTGTCGGCGCTGCGGGCGTCGGCGGCGGCGGAGGAGGAGCCGGCATGCGCGGCGCGGGAGGCGCGCGCGGTCGCCGCGTACCCGCTGTCGTCACCCGTGAGCCTCGCTCGCGGACCGGGACCATGGGCAGCGCCAGCGAACGCTCCAGTGGCAGCGTGGTCGGCACGTAAGGCAACTCGTCTTCAAAAGACTCCTGGACGACTAGACCTCGCTGTTCCACGTCGCTGCCGCCGCGCGCCGGTGTTGCTTCCGAACTGCCCTCCGAGTCGGAAGAACCGCGCGTAGGCGAGCGGGTTTCAGCGAGCGACCGCCGCGAACCGACCGATGCACGCTCTGCATCACTCCCGGGCGGGGACTTCACGACGGGCGCTGGAGCTGCGGGGCAAGGCGCCGGCTCAACGCATGTAATGTGCGTGTCACGTAGCAGCGGCGGATGGTCCTCGGGCAGGCTCGGCTCAAAACTGGGTAGTGACTCGGATATCTCACTAGTGACGCTCGGCGTCTTGGTGATGCTGAATTGTGTGCTGAATACCTGCTCGCGGCTGCCAACGTGCGTGGTGAACACGAGCTTTTGTTTACGACGCTCAGCCGTCGGCGCCGTCTCAGGGGCTACCTCCACTCGTCCCTCGTCCGAACTTGATGTCCGCATGTCACCATTTCTGCTATCGTCTACATGTTTTGACTCCGAAGTGGTGCCGACTCGTGAGTCAGGCGTTACTACGCTGCGCCGCGACTCGGAGGAGGCGACACTGCGGCGCGAATCTGGGGTTACCGTATCGGAGTCCGGCGCGGGTGCAGGCGCTGTTGTCGTGACGGATGGCTCCGGGTCGCTTGGGGCCGTCCGTTCAGTAGGGGAGTGCAGCGGAATGATGATACTGCCGTCGGGCAGGACCGTGCGGTGGACGGGTTTTTGCGCGTGAACGGAGGATACGGATGGGAGTGGTTCGGGGCGCTCACGCGGGTGTGGGGCCGAGGCAGGCCGCGCCGGCTCCGATAGAATCTCCACGCGTGCCTCTGGCTCCGAGCCTGGTCGGCGAGCGCTCGAGCTGGGCCGTTCATCTGGCGGCGTTCGCAGCGGGATGTGAATAACGCCGCCATCTTCATAGTACTTTAGTTTCTCGGAACTGCGGCGCGAGCGATCAGGTGGTGGCACGCACGCTGGCCCAGGTGAGGAGGCACGCGAACCGGTGCGAGAACCTGGCGATGGCGACGCGCCACTGCGGCGTGGTGTTTTAAACAACGACAGCACAGAGCCACGCAGCTTGCCGGCGGACGAAGGAGTCGCCGAACGATCTCGGTCTCGATCTCGGCTCTTGCTGCGAGAGCGGCCTTCCGTGAGGCTTTTCTTGCGTCGCAGCCCCGACGGCGAATCCGGCGAAGCGATAGTCTCACGCGACTTGAACAGTGAGCAGAAGGAGGATTTTCGCGACGTGGGGCCGCCGGCGGGCGAGGGAGATCGCCGCTGGGGCGAGGGACTCGCGCGCCCTGCGGCTAGCTCCAGTGTAGCCGGTTTACGCGCCTCGCCCGCCACTAACGTGTGCTCACTCTCATCATCATCATCCTCATAATCAGAATCTGGTTTGAGCTTTATTCTGATAATATCCTTGGAGCGATTTCTATTCTTGTACACCTCGGGTTCGGACGAGCGCTCTTTTGAGCGCCCCGCCCGAGCTTGGTTTCTGGTTTCCTTTTGCCGCTTTTCTTCGGCGGGGGTGATTGCAACGACTACCGCAGGTTCTGTAGCCACAGGCTTCGTGGGCACGGGCGTGGGT
This sequence comes from Cydia splendana, assembly GCF_910591565.1. Taxonomy (NCBI): domain Eukaryota; kingdom Metazoa; phylum Arthropoda; class Insecta; order Lepidoptera; family Tortricidae; genus Cydia; species Cydia splendana. The sequence goes on from NC_085973.1 coordinate 14,775,870, forward strand.
GCGGGTGTGCGCGGAGCAGCAGGCCTGGTGCTTGTGCTTTCGACGGTGACCTCGGTGCGCACCTCGCGGCGGTCACGTGTGTTGGCGGGCGCGGGTGCAGGCGCGGGGTCAGTCGCACGCACTAACTCCAGGAGCCGCTCTTCAACAGCGGCGGCGCAAATTTCAGGATCGGTCTCTATTGGCTTCGGCCCGCAGAAGGACGTCTCGAGGAGCATTTTGTGTGGCGAAGGGGACCGTGACATACCCGAGACGACAGAGAGACGGGACACGCGCGATGCGCTGAAGCCGGAAAGAGCCGAGTGGGCCGAGCACTGCGAGCCCACGCTCGACAGGCGGCTCGTTCGGCCGGACACCGCGAGGAGGGCGGCCTCCGAGCCTTGGCTGTCCTTACGCGAGTGGCGACGCGATACGGATGTGTTAGGCGGCGGCAGCGGCGGCGGTTGCGGTTGTTGTGTGCGGTTAGGTTCTCCGGGGGCGCCTTCTAAAAATGCGAGCTCCTCGGTAGACGAGCGCAGTTCGGCCGCACCGTCCTCGCGAAAGCCGATATCGAGACGACCACGCGTATCGGCGTCTTCGGCAGTGCCCGCGAACAGTGCCATCTCGGGCGACGAATCTCGTGAGTCGTGGTGGCTGGAGCTAGAGGCGCGGGAGATGTCGATGCGTGGCGCGGCGCCCAATGCTCCCGCTACGGCCGGCGACGAGTGCGAACGCGCGCGCTGCTCCGGGGGCGCGAGGGTCCCGCCAGGAGAAGCGGCCGTGTCCTCAACGATTTCAGGCAATTGGAACGTCGGCTTCGATTCAGGGCTTGACTGTAGAAGAAACCGATCAAGTGATCATTATTTGTTCATATGGTTGGTCGACAATACAGAGGCGGAAAGCTACACGAACAAATGGACGAATTTAGCTGCCATTGGGATCGGTTAACATTCGCTCCCAGAGAGCATCAGGCGAGCAACCGTTTTCCGACCGAATGCAGCCGCATGCAGAGAATTGAGTCACAGAGCAAAGCGAAGAGAGAAAGAGAGATACATACTGCCTGCCTCACCTCGTCAGAGACGTCGTGGTCGAAGGAGGCAAATGGCGCGGGCCCGCGACGAGACTGGCGCGGGCCCGGCGCCGGCGCCGGCGCGCCTTCCATGCGCTACACCATATCCGTCACACTAGGAACACTAACTGTCACCCTGTGTGTTAATATCACCTGCACACAGCGAACACTTGCGACTTAACAATCACTTCACGTTTCGAGCAACAACTTCCGAACACTGCATTCCTGATTTTGTCTCTCACTCATCTATCTGACGCCGATTAGAACACGTTTTCAACCGACTTAACATACCAGCTCGGGCGTTTCGGCAAGCTTATGTAAATCCGCTTATGTAAAGCGAACAGCTGTCGACCAAATCCAATGGACGCACATAATCTGAACACTGGTACATTGTACCTTCACGGTGGTCGAACGGAAACGTGCAACGCGTCACTGTGTGTAAAGTGTGTGACCGGGAAGGCGAGTGAGTGCAGCTGCCGGTCTCGGGAGCCCCAGGCGGCGGCGGCGCCGTGGTCGCAGGCTCGGGCTGGTGGTGGCGGGCTCGTGGCGGCGCCGCCAGCCGCGTGATGTCACGATGGCCCCGCCCGCGCGCCTGCGCGCTGCCCGCGCACGCGCGCCGCGCCGGCCCCGCGCCCGCTGCACCCTCCACGCTAACGCGACTTAGCGCCCTCCACTAAAATATGGATTTTTAGTTTAGTCGTTGAGTCGCCTGGCCGCGCGTCGAGCGTTCATTATTTAGTTTGCGATGCATTTGATTCGATGACGCCCGATCGATACCCATGCTTACTATTTACACATACCTATATTGGAATCCGTGTCGAGTCGAAGGACATGGTAACGCGAACCCCGATGTTATCAATGAACATGAAATTGGGGTACCTACCGGTTACCACTCACTAGGTCACCGGTAACTCAAATATGCATCAAGCAATTAAGATAGTTTAACCTAACATTTTAATTTGTAAATAATTACTTAGCTAATATTTCAAACAATTCAAGCGAATAACAAAAACAATACAATCTTCCTGTCTTGACTGGATAAATTGTAAGGGTTCATCATTTTAATGATGCCCCTAATTTAGCACTCTTTGAACAATGACTCAGCTATTTCGCTTCCACATGCCAAAAAGCGCTGTGTCATGATTGCCATCAAAACTTAGTTCATCAAACTCAGGGGTCAGTCGCGGCCAACAGACATTAACTATGCGACGTCTAGACGTAACTTGAACCAACTTTGAGTCAAGTAGGTATCTACTTAGTAAGGGTTGTAGACAGTGGCGGATTTGCCCTAAGGCCAAGTAGGCCCGGGCCTAAGGCGCCAAGATATTAAGGGCGGCAAATTGTGACAAAAAATTCAATGATGATAGCAAGAAATAACTCAAAATGTAGTCTATATGATGGGTGCTGAGAAAGGGGCGGCTACAGGGCCTGGGGCGGCAAAGACTGCAAATCCGCCACTGGTTGTAGAACGGAAATCTACAGGTGACCCTTTTAAAGCATTCGTAACTAATAGCTTTCATTCGTGTCATCGCCTGGTTGACCTAGAAACCTAGAAACGGGTCACCGATTTTACATGTTTTTATTTTTAACTTTTGTAGAGTAGCCAATCTAGTTATAGGTATCCACGGAGTGGTATTAGTGGCACTTTTGTTTGCGATTTTAAATGGGTATAGTTCGTTTTTTTAGCATTAGAAATAAGGTAAACAATCTTGATGCGTCTTTTAATCGAAAAACACATTTTAAAAAATAAGTTACGGCAAATATGTAACAATTATGAATCTAAAACGATCATTTATATTCTTCTGCTTTCATAAGTAATAATTACTGTTTTTTAAAAAGCGTTTTTCAATTAAAAGACATGTCAAGATCGCTTACCTTCTTTCAAGTTCTTTCTAATGCTAAAAAAAACGAACTATAGGTACTTATATTGATGCGACGTGCATTATTTCGGCAGATAGGGCCAAGTGCGGCATAACAGTAATATGGAATTTATATAAAAACATTACATCGTGACGTCACGGTCAACTCACCTTCTTTTTATATTTCTATCCGATTTATTAAATAGAACTTGTGTTTAAAAATAACTCCTACCTGTGTTTTTCTAATAATTATCTGGTGCTTTATTTCATGCATGGTGTATAATAATTTATTTTAAATACAGTATAATACCCTATTGTTAACAGGATTCAAGGATTCGACGGATTTTTTATTTATGTATGAAGTAGTATTAGCTCAGCTTTAACTGCGCCTGAGCTTGTCAGAGATGATGGGTACATCATCAACAGTTTTCGCTACGTAGCGGAAAAATAGGTACTACGTGCTACAGCGTAGCAGTCGTAGCGCAGCGTCATTTTTTTTCGGTCTGAGTAGAATCGGAGGACATTTCGACCTCACTTTTAGATATTTATTGTGTATTTCTCTCGTACTTAGTTCGTACACTTGTAATGGCGCAAGCGAGACGCACTGGCGAATTATAACAAAATGACATGATTTTGACAAATGTACCTAACTTTGAATTAGCCTCTTGGACTATTCGCAAGCATGCAGGTGAAATGGAGCAATTAAATTTTTAATGTCTGGGAGACCGAGCTTTGCTCGGGAAACATATAAAAACTCAAAAATGCGCGTTTTCCCAGAGATAAGACCTAGCTAGATCGATGTTTTGCTTCTGAAAACCTCCATATACCAAATTTCATCGAATTCGTTAGAGCCGCTTCCGAGATCCCCGAAATATATATGTAAATAAAATTGCTCGCTTACTTAATTTGAATATTACCGTACATTACTGATTCTTGGGAATCTTACCGGTAACGTTACGGAGTTGCGCGCACCCGAGCTGCACACATCGCTGTCATCGCATTGTTAAGTAGCTCGGTACACGTTAAGGCCGTCGGACCACTTACTTTTTAGGGTTCCGTACCCAAAGGGTAAAACGAGACCCTATTACTAAGACTCCGCTGTCCGTCCGTCCGTCCGTCCATCCGTCCGTCTGTCACCAGGCTGTATCTCACGAACCGTGATAGCTAGACAGTTGAAATTTTCACAGATGATGTATTTCTGTTGCCGCTATAACAACAAATACTAAAAAGTACGGAACCCTTGGTGGGCGAGTCCAACTCGCACTTGTCCGGTTTTTAAATACACTGATGTGGTGTAGCTGAATGGATTAAATAACTACAGGTTTTGGCGTTGTTGCACTATCTAAAGTGTTTCAGTTAGGATGCAAAAAATAGCAAAAATCACAGTCATATTTTTTATTGACAACAGAACATAGGATCCATCTGCGTGGTTACAAGGTACATGCGATCATCTCACTGTGGGGCCCCACCGTGGGCGGCGAGGCAAACAATATAGGTTCTTTCTTACCACTAGTCTTATGCATATATATAGGTACCGTTAACTTGTAATCGCCATGAACACCGCTATAATATAGATATACTTTCCCAATAGGCATACAGATATAGTAGAAATTCGAACAAGTGTTTAGGTGGCTACTTCTGGAAATTGTACTAGGTTTGTGAGTTTATACAATACGTACAGGGTAGTGCTTCGAGCGTAGCTCGGTTCACCGGAAGCACGCAGCAGAGATACACACAGATAGACGCAAAGGTCAAGGGTTATTTCTAGTAGTTACTCTATGCCATCGAGATAAGAGCGCGTTTACACTTTATTAAATGCTAGTTTAAACGTGCCCTAAGTCTCATTGGACTGAGTATTACAACTTAAAATGACCTCAAATTAGCACGTTATACGGATAGTTTATTGCTATAAGTGTAGTAACATACATTAATATAATGATCAACAACTATGGAGATGATATTATTATCACAATCGTAGGTGCCGGGCCGTCGCCGCGTCTAGCCTACCTTACAGTACTAGGGCCGATTTTTAATTTGTTGTCGTTTTTGTTCGTTAGATTTCGATATATAGAGATAGATAGGATAATATGGAACTTTCGTAACTCGACGGAAAATTACATTAATGTTTTGTCCCGAAATAGGATTTCGTGTTTATTCCGCCCAGAATAAGGAGCTATACAAACTTACCACATCTTACCGAAACCTGTCGAAACAAAAATCGACAACAGAATAAAATCGGTCCACTTATCGCTATGATAATGGAGCATCTCTAGACACTTGATGTTTTTCTTACAATATTTAAACACTGCTACCTCTATTGTCACCCATTACATACACTAGATAAGCAATTATATTTAGTCTATTATGCTTTGGTATAACATACTTGCCTGCCTCGCGATTCGCTGACGCTTCGAGCTTTTAAAGCTTACACTTTCTCGACATACGCGGGAGACGTAATATTTATAATTTAATTTATATGTAATAATCTCAAAAATGTTGATATATATTTTAGTACGTATTTTATGAAAATATAGAGTACATTTTTATAGTAACAGTAGCAAACAATTGGACTCGTGTCGGCGGGCTTCCGTCCGAAGCTCATTATCATCACTACTATGTACAGGAGACGCCTCCCACTAGGCTCTCAAATACGACGCAACGAAGCAGCATTTTTGACACATATTTGGGTCAAACAGATCACTGTGTTATGTCTTTCCTGTAGACATACACGAGAGTTAAGGGCTATAAAGGTTAATTTTCTTTTTTAACCCTTATCCACGTGAAAAGGTCCTCCTTTTATTTAAAGAACTATGATAAAATCATTCCTTACATGCCCACAAGCTGTTAACTATTGCCCACAGGAGAGAAAACTAGTGTGTTCGCGCGAACAGTACATTTTTCTCTCCTGTGGGCAATAGTTAACAGCTTGTGGGCATGTAAGCAATGATTTTATCATAGTTCTCTAAATAAAAGGAGGACCTTTTCACGTGGATAAGGGTTAAAAAAGAAAATTAACCTTTATAGCCCTTAACTCTCGTGTATGTCTACAGGAAAGACATAACACAGTGATCTGTTTGACCCATTTCGAAGGCCAAGTGAAACGAAAACGCTCCAGGCGAATCTGCTGGCCGTCCGTCCCACACAATGGGCAATAGTACCCAGGTATATGGCGGTTGACGCTGCTAGCGTAAGCGTCCAGCGGATTCTCTCTTTTCGTAGCCTTCGCGTATGTAGATATTATGCTTCATATAGAACATTGCGTTTTTGCTGCCGGTTGACCTCGCTGAGTACCCATACCTTAATGACGCTTATAAAACGCATTGGCTCTACATCTGTAGAGCCAATGCGTATTGTCATCTGACAATATTTACAACCATTCAGTGGCGTAGCTAGGCGTGGTCACTGTTTGCAGAACAGGTATTTCTTGTAAATGCTAGGCGTTTGCATAATGGGCTTACTGTAAACTTTTATTTTTCTCACTCCTTCATAGCTCTCCACGCACAAACAAACGATCGAAGCATAACAACATCATAACAAATTTTCCTATAAATAGTACAACTTCAATAAATCACTAACTGATTTTAAATTAAATGGACCATTATTGAAATTTAACTCTGCCTTACGAACTGACTTTTATCTACTTAATACTTTAAATTCTTCTATACTCATACAAAATTATGCTCTAGCATCCTGTGTCGAAAATTAATGAAAAAGTAAGAGTAAATACCTAAATATCATTAATTTAACAGAAATACAACCTAGATAATATGTACAATAATTTTATACATTAAAGTAAAAATAACAACAGCTGTGAGATCGGGATCGGTATACTCGTCCAAAATCCTACATTCAGGGTCCACAATGTTCAAATGTGTAGAAAATATAGGTACAATGAAAAATATATTTGATGTCCTTCCTGTATTTATTCATTATGAGATTATATTACCTAGTTTATTTGTCGGTTTAAAAGGAGCAGAACACACAATATCACGGTTCGCGGTGTTACGCAATCCAAGTAGCATATCGATTCTTCTGTGTGACGATGTAGCAAAGTGGTACGACATTTTCTCGTCTCCGCATCGGAGCAGAATTACAACTTCACAAATCTCAACTAAATGTTGATTTAAAATTACTCGCAGTGCCTGACGCTCAATATTGGTAACGTGCACTGGAGAATGCACTATGGGATATCAAATCAAGTTGAGATTTCAGTAGCCATCTGTTCTGGTCCATAACCGAATCTGAAAAATACTACTACGACCTTCTGCATATCAGCCATTTCACACTAGCGTCAACGTTCTTGAAGAAGCACTGCGAAGAAGCTCAGTAGATCTCTCGCAATTTCAGTTCTAGGTGCCACAGTGGCGAGCATTCAGCGGGGCGTGCAGCGTACCGTCGAGCTCCTAAGGGTGGTATTTCATTTCTTTGTCCAATGTGTATTGCGTCTCACATTTTGCTTTAATGAGAGAGTGAGACGTACTGACATTGGACAAAGAAATTGGATAGGTGGAATACCACCCTACGGGACTTGACGCATTACACATACGTTTGCATATCTTTAATATGGATGCATGCCCCGCTGGTCGCCCCGCTCGAGCGTCCGCTCAGTTTGCACACTCTACACGGCTGGCAACCATGCTCCCAACGATCCAAGGTCCTGACCACAATACAATTTGGTTGCCAACCTACCGGAAACTACCAAGATCGAAGTGGTCTAAAGCCTTGCCAACCTTGTAGGATTAACAGTGGCTTTCGTCAGTTCAGTCGGAGTCTGAGTCCGAGGAGGGCGGCTGCGGGGCGGCGGGGGCGGGCGCGGGCTCGGGCGCGCGGGGCACGGCGGCGGCGGCCGCGTACGCTGACGGCGCGTTCGCTGTGCCCGTTGTACGCTCGATGCCCACGCTGCAAAAATAGTACATTATTGTCGAGGCTCGGAAGTAGCTACTTGCAGGCTGAGGATTCGTTTTAAACGGACGACCTTGGGAGAAATTCGAAACGAGTGGCGATAAATTACACGCATACTATACTAGCGTCGAAAATATACATTTTTGCATCCGCACCTTCTGATTTGATCCGTCATAATCTTACAATCGAATCAAGTGGGATCGGCAAGTTGGCTCCGACAATTTTAAGATTAACTTTATTAAATTTTAGATTTCATTTATTAAGTTTTATAGGTCAGTTATTTAATTCTGTTTTATTTTATTTTTAGGTACCTATTTAAATAGACACTTACACATATTCGTGCCTCGCTAGATACCGCACGTATTTTTCGGGCGGGTCGTCGCGGTCGTGGTTCTGCAGCGACACGGAGCGCACGGTCACGTGCGACACTTGGGTCGCCGGCATCGTGAACGACACGTGTGCGGCGCGCGCCAGCTCAGCGGGGATCTGGTCGTAGGAGGTCAGCGCCATACGACAAACCAGGTTGTGCGTTGTGTATGCGCCTGAAAAGAAATATAACAAGGTGAGCGTCACACGAGAGTCGGACCACGCGAATTCGTCACAGAATTTACAATGACAAACAAACGTTTATTGTGGCATTTCCACACTTTGTCTTATCGAAACTTGTGCAGATTTAGCTTAGGCGGACTCTACGCTGATTGTCGTTGACGGGATTTACATATACCAGAATTTCCCTAGTTAATTCGTCAGACATAATTATTAAAAGTTTCAAAAGCATTTGATTGCGTAGATAATGAGACTTTAATTTTGTAATTAAAATACTATACAGAAATAAATATGGCAAATTTAAACTTCTCCTAATATTTATCTTTAAGATAAATCTCTAAGGTTTGATCATCAATCGAAATTAGTTGAATGCATTTCCTTCGAGGTGTACCTCAAGGCTCAATATTAGACCCTCTCTTTTTGAATTGAGTTTATTAAATCTATGAATAATGGAGTTTTCGAGAATTCTATAAATCAGAATTTATTTATTAAGTACGCCTTAATTAATAACCTGCCAAGTGAAGAAACTAAGAAGGATAGATCTTTCGAATACTTAAATTTTCCCAATTTGTCTCAAGAGAGTGACGATGATTGACGTTGGCTCTCCGCGTGTGAAGTGAAGTTGAAAACGTGCCTTAGTAACACAATAATGTGCATGGAAGCGGTATGTATGTACCTTGCCCTTCCTTAGGCAGTCTTGGCATTCGCCAGACCAGCGCGCGGTGCTGATGCTCGTACTTGGCCTGCCCCGACGTCACTTCGATCAGGGACTCGCTCAGCGTATCCACGGCGCCAAGGAAACGCTCGATACCCTTGATCTTGCCCGTACGTCTGCATGAAAATAATTGGTTTGTGACTAGAATCAGCTAGAGAAACACGGTAAATGGCTGAAAAAACACGGCAATATAAAAATCCATGTGTTGCAAAAAGATAAGCAGCGCCAGTTCAAGTACACGCTTGATAAAAGTTGGAGTTAGCGACCTACATACTTACGTATTTGAATAACGTATTTTTACTGGGACTATAATATAATATGTATTACTCAAGACATTGTCCATTAAACCCATATAGTGGTAGGACTCTAAGTACCTGTGCGCAGACTTGACAGAGCCGTAACGGTGATGCTTCTCCACTCTGAACAGATAGATCCAGCACTCAGGGATGGGGAAGCGGATAGCAACGTCCTCGCACGGCACCTGTCCTAACTTGCGCGATGCGAAGCCTGGCACCAATACATCCGCTCGAAGCTCCACCTGTAGATATAGTATCATCATCTTGACACGACGTTCACACTGGACATAAGGTACCAAAAATATTTATGAAAATCTGTTCCTTATCATCCTCATCCCAAACCCTTCCCTAGCATTCATAACTGAATGTGCCGAGGGAATATTTCCGAATTTGAGATTTTTTCCACAACGAAAAAGCTCACTTTTGACATTGGAAATGTCTTTTCGTTCGCTCCAGTATACGGTCCGATTTCACGAAAAAGTGCGATCCCCTTATATCTCGGAAAGTTGTGAAGATATGATATTAAAAAATAGGCTCAAAAGACGCATAATCACGAGAGCTGTAAGGTGCAAAAATAATTATTCGAGAAAGTCAGAAACAAAAAAGTTATGGTCGAAATAGTGAAAATAAAATTCAATTTTTTCCGAATTTTTGATTTTGGTGCTCGATAATTTGGAAACGAAGAATGATATCAAAAATTTGAGAAAAACGGCTCTGGACAATTTAGTCAGCTACAATTTGAGCCTAAAACAAAGACGATCGGGTTAAGGGTTTGCCCTGTAGCCTAACCTTAAAATAGTCAAAAAGTCAGAACGACATTTTTCACAGGACATTTATGACTTCATGTTTCGCAGAGTTCGTTATCGGTGTTTGTTGTGAATTATCGGGATTATGACGGCAGAATAACACTTGCACTGCGTGGGCTTTCAAAATCGCTGCAATCGCTTCTTGGTCTAACTCTATAGAGGGAGAGGGAGAGGGAGAGGGAGAGGGAGAGGGAGAGGGAGAGGGAGAGGGAGAGGGAGAGGGAGAGGGAGAGGGAGAGGGAGAGGGAGAGGGAGAGGGAGAGGGAGAGGGAGAGGGAGAGGGAGAGGGAGAGGGAGAGGGAGAGGGAGAGGGAGAGGGAGAGGGAGAGGGAGAGGGAGAGGGAGAGGGAGAGGGAGAGGGAGAGGGAGAGGGAGAGGGAGAGGGAGAGGGAGAGGGAGAGGGAGAGGGAGAGGGAGAGGGAGAAACATAAAAAAGAAATTATACAGAGAAACATAAAAAAGAAAAAGTGCCATCCCGATCACCACTTCTCGAGTTGACTACGGATTTGCCGTGTAATAATTTTCTTGTACTTTGAACATTAATATATCCTGCTTATTAATCGAAAAATGAAATATGTACCTATACTTATGCGCCACGGCGACAATTATTCAAACTTGGATACGCGTGTGTAAATTTTACAATTTGTTTGTTCACATGCGTTATGTCCAGGATACAATATTTTTTCGAATTCCGTAGATTCATTTCCAATGTGCTCGATAGTCGTGTGAGGCACGAAATCTGTGAATTTTTTTGTGGGGAATGTATCCATAGATAAAATGGAGTCTTCCGTTATTTCATGTAATTTGCCAGTACTTTCCGAGAGCTTTTCGAACTTTGGAAACTTTCTGCAACTTGTATATTTGTATAGGTCTAACATGCGGTTTCTGTTACGTGGTAGCCACAGGTGGATTCTAGAGCAAAATACAACAATGATCTTTATTGAAACTCTCTAACGCCTGAATTCTAATTTTAAAGAATGCTGATACAAATATAATGAGTACCTTGTTCCCAGTGACGCACCAAACGGCCTTGAGTTGCAGCGGCAGCTCGCGGTTCTTGGGCGGACGCACGCGGAAGCGTAACAGCTCGATGTAACACGCGTCTGGAGGCTTGAACCTGCACCAATTCACGTCACGTCATAAGACTCCACGAGCCTTGTTTTGCCTTAGGTTTTGCTAGCACTTTTTATCATGGGATATGATTCGCAATTAAGTTTTGTATTCGTCTATCTAACATAGCATTCTCTGTCAGGGCTGTGGAGCATTTAAGATATTCAATTGTTCATTGGATCAGCTGTAACCAAAGGCTGGTAGCTTTCTCGTCCAACGAATAGAATCAGAATAATACAGTGTAGGAACGCCGCCGACAACATTGAGTTGTGACTATGCAATGTAGAAGAGCAGAGTCGACCTTATTTTAGCAATGACGTAGTCAAGTTTCCTATATAATCACTGTTTCACTTGTTCTCTTGTATCACCTCCTTACATGGCGACCGTGATAGTTATTGACACTATTGACAGTACCATGTACGAGTATTTCGCTACGTTATTATAACTCATTAGCATACATCGGATTCTAGGGGGCAAATTGTATGACGGATAGGGATCCCGTCATACAATTTGCCCCCTAGAATCCAGATGTATGCTCATTAGCCTCGTGTTTGGTTCACCAAACGTACTCACTTAATAATCTGCGTGTTATAGAATTCCTCCGGCTGCACGCAAGCGTGGAACTCGGCGTCTTCGACGCGGATCCACTCCTCCGTGACCACGGGGATGATATCGTGCCGTCCGACTACTTCCTTGCCTTGTCGGCGGAGGTCGTTCACACCGAGCTCGATATCCGGCATGCCTGTGCAAAATTAGTTAAAAACAGATTTAAATGATGTCTGAGTGATTACAGTATCCCTAGAGAAGATGAGCTTTCGCTGATACTTTTTTTTGTAATAAATTGTGACACCCAGTTGGACTTTTCTAGTGGGGCATAATATTACTGACAACATTCGGACTTGTTTACAATGGGACGTAATGAAACTTGGTCTTTTTAATAGAATTATTGTTCCCACTGCTCGAAGAACAGGTTAACTGCGGAACATGTTGCATTTGCTTATTTATATACTCATGTAAAACCCCGAGCATATAGGTATCTTTGTTGATGACTTCCAATACACCTACAACCTTTTCATTGACACTTACCTCTAATTAAGAAATCCAAGGAAGAGCAGTATAACATGCACAATCTACTTCTGTATAGGACCATCTACAAAGCTCTATCCTATCCTGTCACCCGGACCTTCTCCATCTTGCATAAATTTACTCATCTCTAGACATGATAACTCCAGCATGTCTTTGTTGATGACAGTGAAAGATATTCCTCACCAATCGTTTTCATTTACACAGTTTACACTTACCTACCGCTAATGAATCCAAGGAAGAACATCCTGACATAAGCTATCTGTTTCTGCACAGATCCATTTCTTGCTCAACATAAACTCATCAACAGCAGTCACTTTAACGTCATCCATCTTGTATATACTTACTCATCCATACTCCAATGAAAACTCCATCATAATTATTGGTCAGTATGCAACCTTTTAATTGTCACTTACCGCTTAGGAATGCTAAGAAGAACAGCCTGACACGCGCAATTTGCTTCTGAACAGACCCATCCGCGTCTTGTTCGACGTACAATTCATCAACAGCTGTAACTTGGACTTCTTCCATCTTGTAAGCGAGCGCGCGGTCGCGATGAGCTGAGAGACGGAACAGCGCCTCTTCTATGCAGCATGAGAACTGGATAACGTCCTCGTAGTTGAGTGAGCCTAGCTTGAATAGCTGCGACATCTGCGAAATCAAACTTGGTCAAGGTGTGAGGACGTTACGTAAACTACCTACACACTTGGTAATAAAAGATTAATTAACCAAGAGAATTTAAAATTGACCAATTGCTCAAGATGTTTTGGCGCTTGAACGAAGAGATATATAAATTCACAAACGTTTAGTTTTAAGGGCAATGAGAGAACACCCGACTTCAGAGAAAATTTGAATCCTCCGTTCTGTTTCCGGTCGTCTTTTTAGAGGTTGACCCATAACAAAGTCGAAAGTGTGTCGTGAGAATACAAACTTGGGAAAACGTTAGCGAACTCCCACTGTCAGTATAATCAGAGGGTGATGTACATCCATGAGTAGGTCGATGTCATTAAACCTTGCAACGAGACAACGTACACGAATGTTCAGTAAAGTGTGTTGATTTCGTACCTGCGGAGCATGTTCCACGGGCAGCCCCAGCTTGCGGAGGTCGCTACCGAACTCCTTGACGCCCTGATAGTCACCCTGGATGGCGTATGCCGCGAATTGTGACAGTTTGTTCGTGATGCGCTCCGCTTTTGTCACCTGCCCGGGCCTGTACAATCACAACAATCATTTTTAATTGAAGAAAGTAGAAACGCATTAGAAGTAAAGGGGATGACCCCTCTTCATTTTACGTCGGCTTTTCTGGCAAGAAACGAGCAAGAGAAAAAAACGGATTTTATTAATGCTATGATCCGGCTCGAAGGACCATTATATGTTCAGAGGAGGATCGCATTTGTAGATCAAAGAATACAATCAGCTTATTTTAATTAATGCATATTACAAATTTTAAATATTTTTACTTCTGGTAGCAGGTATGCATAGTAGGTACCTACTTAAGTTTTAATGTAATGAATGAATACATGTAACTTTATATAGTCATGTTATGCCTTGTATCAGCCATTTAGTCACTATGGCCCACTTGCACCATCCCACTAACCCAGGGTTAAGCGGTTAAACCGTTAACCCAGTCTCAAATTTTACTGGTAACCATGGTAACTCCAGGTTTAACCGGTGCAAGTGGTGCAAGTGGGCCCAATATGCTAACACGATATGTCGACTGGCATACGGTGGCGATGCCTGGCATTGTTCTAGCCGCTTTTACAGCCTGGCAAAAAAGAGTAGAAATTAAAAAGTGGCAACACTGTAGTGTCGTCCCTTTCAAATCAATAAATATAAGAGAACGGGACGACACTACAGTGTTGCCACTTTTTAATTTCTACTATTTTTGCCAGGCTGTAAACAGAGTTGGGCAAAATGTAATCGACTGACGATTAACGATTAAAATTAACCGACTTAATCGCGAGCAACGATTAAAAGTGACGATTAATTAATTTTAGTCGAAAAGCTCCGACTAATATTGTCACGATTAAATTAATCGTCGACTAATTACCGGCGATTAATTTTTTTAATCGATTAATTAGTTCGATTAATTTTCTCTCGATTAATTTTAGCAATAAATATGGTCTTTTTAACCGACTTTAAAAAAAGAACGAGGTGCCTAATTCGTCTGAAACATTTATAAATAATATAAGTAACAGACGAATTTTTATGTATGTTCACTTGGAGACTATTAATTTCGACCGTCTTCGAATTTTGTTTTTGTTTGAAAAGGGATGTTTTAGAGTTCGTCCCATTTTGTTATCAATAAAATACTGAAATCGCTATAGGCATACCTAAAGCAAAATTATCATTTTTTTAAACAAACACGTGCATTTGCTCTCGAAAGGTACTTACTATTGTGCGAATTATATAGACCGGCTGACGAAGATATAATAATGGCATTTTAAGCTCTGTAGTCAATTTTTTTTGTTAAAGGTTGTTCTTATCTCGGGTTATGTTGACAGTTCTTAGGGTCGTATAACAATGGCAAATTATGGATAAACGGATTGTTATCTATTTTGCAATTTCTAGTCCTGTGTAAACAATAAAACAAACCGACAAAGAGTACGTATGCTTAGTATTTTATGTCACTGTATTATATGCCACGTGTTATTAGTTTCTCAACTTACCCAGGTGTTTAACCCTTAAATGCATGATTTTGTCTTTTTGCCGGAAATTAATATGTGTATCACATAATTGTTTCCTGATTCTAAGAAAAATGGTAAAAAAAATATAGCATCGATTTTTACTGCGAAATCAGTGTTGGAAGTTGCATAGGCTAAATCATATTTTATGTAAATATATAATTACACACTAGTAAGAGATATAGGAAAAATCTTACTGCCATCAGAAAGGTATACTATTTGTGATATTCCTATGATAAATTCTTGAAATATAAAATTATTACAAACCCCGAAAAATGTGCCCAAAATCACGTACTAAAAATCATCATGTTCCGGGTTTTTCCAAGTTTTTCGACATTTCGTCTCAAAACAAATGTAATTTTTATAAATTAAAATACTGCGTAAATTTAAGTAAGAATCCGGAATATGGATTAGTTTTACTATTGAAATAATATACAGGAACAAATAGAATTTGTCTAATTATGCATAAAATATTATGTTTATGTTGTGTAGGCTGCATGCATCACTATTCACTATGCATTTAAGGGTTAAGAGCCAAATTACCAAATATATATGTACCATAAGAGATGTATTTTGTACACGTTTTACGCCGATTCAAATTACTAACTAATAATTACCCAAAAATGGGTATAGGCTTAGCCATAAATGATAAGATTTCCGTATTTTTCACAGCACAAATTTGTGTTAGAAATAGTTTTCAAGCTTTGGTTGGGTTGGTAAAAGAGTCGTCGACATCGAGAAAAATAATTAAGTACCTACCTAAATTTGTTAATAAAACAAAAAGAAAAATAATCAAACTTTCTTTATTAAACATTCACCTAATATTAATAAGTTTCAATAACAATACTTAATACAAAATCAACGTAGATTAAACAATAACACATGCATAAGATTGTGACATTTTCATATGACATAGTGGTTACTTTTTTTATGAGTTTCACTTCTTATTGAATTTGTTACATTTTTTATGCCGAAAATAAGAATCAACCTTGGTTTTTATTTTGTCTGGGTTTAGAGCAAAGTCCGTGTGTAGCTCTTCTAATAGCATAGCAATACGCTCAAAGTTATGGACACCAGCAAATCTTCGACATGCTAGGGTTTTCGATTGCCTGTTTAGTTCAGAGTCGAGCCAGTGCACAGTCATCCCAAAAAAACTTCTTTTGCGGCATGACCAAATATCCACAACAGTGCAAACATGTTCAATGTCTTCCAATTGCAATTTCATGTTCATTTTTTCCTGTGTATGAGATTCTGTAATTTTACGACTTAGTGTTCTTCGGCTCATTATATTTAATCCGTGCTTTTTTATTTCTAAATTATTCAACATTGTGGCAAAAAAAGGATCTTCCACCACATTTAACGGAATCATCGAATGGACAAAGAAATTTCTGACATCATTTTCGAACCCCGTCTGATTAATCGTTTTTGAGCTTGTTGGATAAGTTGAGTCGTTGCTTCCAGTAGCAGTATTATCTTGCAAGCGTTGTCTCTTCTGTTTACTTGCATAATACTCTCGGTACTCTGCAACAGCAACTTCTCCGTGTTTTCTTTTTAAATGACTTAAAAAGTTGGAGGTTGTCGATGCAACTCCCTTAATCTTCACGACTTTAGGTAAACACTTTACACATTTCACAGTTAATATAGTGCTTTTGTCACTTTGTGTCTCTGATTCTTTTTGAAAAAATTTGCCATCCAATATCGTCAACTTGGATGTGTTAGTGATAACAGAATCACTACGTTCATCAGATGAATTTAATGAACTATTCCTACTAGAATCCTCATCGTCACTGATGGCACTCATTTTCACAAAATTTAAATCCGTGTCGCAAAAGGTTTGGAGTGTAAGTGTAGCGTTCGATGTAAGTAGTAAGTAATTACTGCATTGACAAGTTGAAACCTTATAGAAAACAACTGATAAGAGGTAAGTAATGTGTTTGCTCTTTCATACACATACGTCGTTCTCTTTCTAATTTTTATACCTGCGCTACAAGCCCTAAACCCTTACCTAGAGATGCCGCGCTAAGTTATCCGCATTATTATAGTAACCAATGTAACCATATCTTATATTATTGAAGCACATTTATAACACTGGAATGGTTTTTAATGTGTACGCAAGAAGTTTTGATTTTTAGTTACATACAAAAATGACCACCTGTCTACTTTCAATCGAGAGTTAATCGAGAAATTTAATCGATTAATATTAAGATTAATTCAATTTCAATCGTATGTTAGGTCGACTAAATTAATCGCGATTAAATTAATCGCCGATTAATTTTGACGATTAACTTTTTTAATCGATTGATTAGTCGATTAAAAAGTTAATCGATTAATGCCCATCTCTGGCTGTAAATGATTAATTTGTTAACATCGCAATGGTTTACCTGACACCGGGGCGCTCCTTGTAGAAAACATACTGCAGCTTGACCGTAAAGATCTTGCCGAAGGTATCGAACTGCTGGGCGCCGACCTCCGACACTGAGTAGCAGGCTTGCAGAGGTAGCTCCTGGTACGGCTCCTTGTCTTGAGCGGTCTTGAAGAGTTGGAGAACAGGTGCTTCGCCCTGTGTGGACACGCGGACGAACACCTTCTTCCAGAACCTGCGGAATAACATCAAATGCTCACAATTCGTAAAGCTTTGCAAAGATTGAAAATCCGCCAATAGCCAGTTTAGGGCCACTTGCACCATTCAGTAACCCGGGGTTAACCGGTTAAACCTGGAGTAACCATGGTTACTAGTACACTTTGACACTGGCCCATTTGTACCATTCCACTAACCCGGGATTAACCGGTTAAACCTGGAGTTACCATGGTTACTAGTACAATTTGACACAGGGTTAACGGTTTAACCGTTTAACCCCGGGTTAGTGGAATGGTGCAAGTAGGCCTTATGGGTTAACAGTTTAACCGGTTAACCCCGGGTTAGAGAGACGGTGCAAGTGGCACTAAAGTGTGTGTTGTACATCCCTGAAACACTAAATACAATAGCTAAGGAGACTTCTCAAATTTCATAAAAGTTTTAAGTAAGTATAGGTAAGTTACGTAGGAGGTTTACAAACGCAGAAATATCGTTATTATCGTTGTAGGTACTTGAATATTTTCAGACTAAAATGATCGACTCTTTTCTTGTAGTTTTAGTAAGACTCACCTTTGACCGGTAATCTTCTTCTTCACCGGCTGTCTCAGCTGCATCTCCCAGCCTGGCCCGTCGTACTTGATCCGAGGGAAGTCCTCGAGCGGCTGGGATACATCGTCGTCGAACAATGGCGTCGGTGGCGTCTCGCCGCCTGAGCCGCCGGAGCCGCGCCGCTGTTCATCTGCACATAAAAAAAAAAACAATATTAGGCTCTATTATGAATATCTTGTGTGAAGGAAACAAGCATATCGAATTTAAAGTTGTGTTTGGTGATGGAAAATCGAAAAAAAGTGAGTAAAATGGGCAGCGACTGCTTACCGTAAGCATCGGCGCGTGGGATTGGCGCCTCTGCACTCTTGTCGAACGGATTAGCACGCGGAGATTCCGGCAGCGCCTGCGGGCGCGGCGGGGGCGCCAATGCCGGCACTGCAGCGCCCGCGTCCGCACCGGTGCTGTCCTTCGGCCTGCGCAAAAACCCTTTAATGACATTGCGTCCTATTTAATACGTCCAGTAATGTTCTTTTTTGGTCCAACCGCCACAGTGGCTGAACTCATCTCACCTGTTATTCAGAAGGATCGAAATTTTCTGATATTTTTCCACTGACAGGGATGTTGACCTGAGTGACCTGACTAAAGCCAGCTACAGCAAAATAATGCCAACCACCAATAATAATACCTACCAACAAAACGAAGTCGAACTTATATTCCCATGACTGATTAGCAAAGAAAGCTTTAGATCCAGTTGGATGTTAAATTACCGGATAAACAGGGAGAAGGAGTCATCAGCGGAGTCCTTAGAGCCCTGTGACTGCAAGCGCGGTGTCGCGGCGGGGGCCGGGGGAGCCCCCATGCTCAAGAACGGGTCAAACGCCTCCGCCTCGAAGCCTCCTCCTGGGGTCTCTTCTGAACTACCATCATCCCCCCATGCGCCTGCAAACAAAACACAGCCGTTGAGATTGCCTTGTGTACCTGTAGAATAACATTATTATTTCTGGCTGTGCGCAATTCAAATATCATATTGCGCATTCTTACGTCACACTTTCTAGCATCCATTCATATCTCTCACATCTTTTCTTTTCATTTGCACTCCTCTTTTCTGCGGACACGTCTGCGCTATCAAATTGTACTGGACGAGGATATTCATGTAAACTATTAGGCAATCTAATAATAGTTACTTAGTTTTAGTTAGTTTGAAAATTTGTGATATTTACCTGAGTTCAGGTGCTTGGCAGCGGTGTTGTCGAATTTGGCAGAGAAAGCGTCGAAAGCGTCTTGTGAGTCCGGGAAGGCGTCCTGCGCCATTGCCTCGGGTGCGGCGTCCCAACCCGCCGCCGCAGGTGCTGGTGCCGCATCCCACCCCGCCGACGCCACCGTTGTCGCCGGTGCCGGCGCGTCGAACGCGCCGCCTTGCTCCATACCAAAGTTGTTCGCGTTGTCCGCAAACGCGTCGTTTGACGCGGCGAAAATGTTAGTTGCTGAGGTTTCAAACGCTCCATTAGAAACGGCTCCGAAACCGTTATCCACTGCGCCGAAAGTGTCGTTGTTCTGAGCTGGAAATGCTTCCTCCTGCACGCCGAAAATGTTAGTGCCTGCACCGGTGAATGGAGTGGAGTCCGTAAAAGTAGCACCGGACTCGAATGGGTTCATCTCCTCGTCGCGCGGCTCCGTCGAGAAATTGTCGTTTGTGACCTCGGCGAACGGCGTCGTGTTCGTTGTGGGTTCAGATTCGGGAGGCTCGGAGCAGTCCATAGGTGCTGCATCTGGAACGGCTGGCGCAGTTGCCACAGCGGGCGCTGGTGGCAATGGAGGTGGCTCGCGAGCTTTCGGTGGCGACGGCTGCTGTACCACTGCGACCGGCTCATTGGTCACCGGGGCCACCGGAACCGGCGCCGATGTGACGGTCGGCACCTCAGCTTTTACGGCCGGGACATCGTCTACAATATCATCGCTTAGGAAATCATACGGCTTCTCCTCCTGCTTTGGTGCCGAGTACAAACTCAAAATTGCCTCCTTCGTCGGCTTCACGGTTACAGGAACTGGAGCATCGAAGAGGTTAATATCGTCCGTAGCTGGCTGTTGTTGTACCGGCGCCTGTGGAACTGGTGGCGGCGCGGGGCGCGGGGGAGGAGGACGCGCCGCGGGAGGCCGTGCGGGTGGCGGTCGCGTCGGCTTATTGCGATTGATGTCAAAGTCTGTCTGCACGGGAGCGGCGGGGGCTGCCGCTGGCACTGGCGCGGGCTCGTCCAACGGCAGCGGCTCCAACTCAGGCTCTGGCGTAGGACAGGCCGAGTGTATGTCACGCACAGACACAGGGCTAGGCGTGCGTGTCGGCGGAATACGGTCGAGCAAGTGCGAGCTCGTGAACTCCATCTGTCCCGTCACTGTCAGGATAAGATTCTGCGTCTCCGGTGGTAGCGGGCGAGGTGGTACCGCGTTGTTGAGATCTTCTCCGAACGAAAAGTCCGCAGTCGTGGAGACAAGCTCGAGCTCGGTCGGCTTGACTGGCGGGGCGCCGAACAGATCAACGGGCGCGGCGGGTGTAGCGAAATTTTCGAAGTGGGTGGCCCCACCGGCAGGCTCGGCGTGCGCAGTGAAACCGTCGAATTGGGTAGCCCCACCAGTGGGCTCGGCGCCAAAGATATCAGAAGGCACGTCGCCGGCGGGCGGGTCGTACCCAAAGTCCGAGAACGGGTTGCTAGCCGCGAATGGGTTATCGCCGGTGTACTCCACCGGCGCCTCGTCAGTCGTCATCATAAACGGATTGACTGCTTCCGTCGTCACCGGCGCTACCGGCTCTCCCATGCTTAAAAATGGATTAAACGCCATTTTGCTTTCTTTTCAAAAGCCCCCTGTCTCAATTAAGAAACTCCGATTCGAGCAATTTAAGTTCAGTTCTTCCCGGCTGAAGGTCGCCCGCAAACGAGGTGTCAAAAGGATCTAACTCCTCCTCTGGCAGGCGAGAAATATTCGAGGGCTCCGGTGTGAGCGCTTTAATTTGGAATATATCGTCTGACGGGTCCAATAAGTCCTTGGGTCCCTCCGGTTCGTTAGTTTCGTCGCAGGAGAACTCTTTTGCTAGCAACTTTAACTCTGTTTTAGTTGGGGCTAGTTCACCGGCAAACGAAGTGTCGAAGGGGTCGAGTTCCTCCTCCACGAGCGGTTGGGGCTTAGGGTTGCACGGTGTCAGTACCTTAGTCTGGATGGGGATAGGGGCGGTTTCTAGCAGACTCGGCTTAGTCTTGCTCTGGCTCGACTGAGGAAGCTCCGAATGACGCCTCTTCGCCTGATAGGTTAATTTGGGCGCCAAGTCCTCGTCTGAGCGAGTTCTCGTCAACGACCCGGGGACGGTGTCGTTGGCTTCGGCGTCCTCCGAGTCTTCTGTGATAGAGACCTCGCGCGTGTAGTACGGCGTGACAGGCTTGGCGGTTTTGGGCTTGTCGGGCTGAAGCGTGGTATCGACGTCAAACACTACGCTCTTGCTGTAGGTAAGATTCTCAGGGCGACTGGCGCGCCGTTCGGATAAAGGTGCGGGCTCCTCGGCACGCGGGTCAAAGTCGGGGTCGCTGGGTACACGGTACACGGGCGCTGCCGGTACGGACTTAGCTCCTATCAGCTCCTGCTCCAATAATTTCAATTCGACTCTACCGGGCGCGACTATTTTATCGACGATAGTAGTATCGAAAGGATCTATTTCATCATCATTAATGTCCACAGGATCGAGAGGTGAATCACCAAGAGCAGTTAAATCGGTGGTACTGCCGCCCAGTAGGTCGCGCGCTGGGATCGATTCCTCTTTATCCCCAAGGTCTCGGTCGTCTGAAGTGATGGACTCCCGGATGCCAGACGGGTCAGTCAAATGAATACGCACGGAAGATTTCCGTCGGTTATTTAACCTCGCTCGGTTTTCCTCGGCCCGAGGGTCGAAATCGTCGTCTTCCTCTAAAATAACAGCCTCCTTTTTAATAGGAGCTGCGCTCACAGGTACTACAACGTCCGCAAAGCTCGTGTCAAACGGATCGTCCTGGTCGAGGTAGGGGTCGATAACGTCAATCTGATCCTCCGCGACACCCTCTGCGAATACTTCAGATACCTTGTCGGCTTCAAAAACTGACCACGACTCCTGGATCACAGGTGCGGCAACAATTTCCGTTTGTCCAAGTTTGGTTACTTCCGCGCTAACCTCTAAGGACTCTGCCGCTAATTGAGTAAATTCGTCGTCTTCTTCTTCTACCGGTTGAGGCTCAGGAACCTCAGTCTCTAGAGGATCTACTTGAGCTTTATTTTGTTGAATCAAAGACGTATGGAGCGAAACACTGAGGTCTATCGGGGTATTGATAGGTATGTCCGCATCGATGTCTAGGATACTCTTTTCCTCGGGTTCGCTGGGCGCGACGGGGGTTACGGGGGGAGCTGCTGAAGGGTCACTGTTGTCACCTTCTAACAACAAGTCCGCCGGTATAGCCCTCTTATGCGACCGCTTGGTAGTGACAGTGACGTTATCTATCCGACCTGTAAGGACAGATACGGCGATTCCAATATCTAGTCCCTTCTTCCCAGTGGAAGTTTTAGGGTCCTGTCCCTTGATAAGCGCGTCGAGGTGCGATGTATCGAAGAGATCGTCGTCCTGCGCGTCGTCCGGCGAGTCGGGGACGACTGCAAGCTTGACTTCTCCCCTTTCTACAGCCTCGACATAAGAAGTATCGAAGATATCGTCCTGGTCGTCCTCCTCGGACTCGTCGTCGGTGACGCCGATGTCACTCGCGTTGTCGTGTTCGTCGGCGGCGGCGAGCTGCGGGAAGTCGGCGGCGGTGACTGTGACCACCTGGCGGGTGGGGGGAGGTGGCGGCGGAGATGGCGGGAGCTCCTTGACGCCCGCAGGTATGCGTTGGAAGAACGAGGTGGACTTGATACGATCAAGATCACCCTGAGTCTTCTTAAGTACACTGTCAATACCAGTGGTCAAGTCCTTGAACTTGGACCACTCCTCATTCTCCTTGGAGGGTTCGCCGGACTGAGCCGGTTGCTGATGCTCCGCGCGGTACTTCTCGAGCTCCTCTTCGGTAAATAACTCCTCGTCTTTGCGTTTCGACTTTTTTCCCTTTTTCTTCTTCTTAAGGCCTTTGGGTAGTTTTAGCATTATATGTGCTTATAAAGAGGTCTCTGCGTTGCTGAAACAATAAAAATAATATCGATTAAACTCCTGAATGTCTTCATAAATACAGTGGAACCTCAATAAGGAAACATCATATAATTTTCTAGACTAAATTTTAGGGTAAGGTAGGTATCCTTGGTTATATCACTTATTAGCGGTTCCATACTCCGGAATCAATCATTCTAAAGAATATATTCTTCATATTGAGGTTTCACTGAAGTAAGTAGATTTATAGAATACAGATATAGAAAGTTTAATCGATAGATGGCCGTGACGTGACGTCCTCCGGGACGCCGGTGAGCGCTTAATAGCGCTAACGTTAACTCATTTACAAATTTATTTTTTACAATTAGTAAGTAAATAGTGCCGTGAAAATGAAGTAAAAAATCATGCGTTACATAAAAAGCCAACGGTTAATGGGAATGGTGTGACAGTTGAAGAAAAATGGCCGAAAATTTTGTAAGATGTCGCTACGCAGCATCCCCTTCGGCCTTGGCCTTTTACCCTTCACTCCCTTCAGCTTTAAAGCTGTCAAATGATGATGAGACATATTAAGCTCATGAGAAAACCCTCGGATTAGAATGACTTAAGACAAGGTCACTAAAAACGTCAGGATAACTTTATAAACAATCGATCGGATGAAGATGGTCGCATGGCCGGTGATGGTGAGCGGCACAACAGCAACACGTACCGGCCGATCCTACCGCCGCTACCTACAGCTATCATACCGCTACCGCGCTACTACTACCTTCATCGCAACACTAGAAGATCGCCGGTTGTCGAGTCGTGCGCTCGGGGCGCGCTCTGCGGGCTACTGGGCGGGCGGCCGCATCGATCCGCGCCGCGCGCAGCCCCGCCCGCCCTCGGAAAGTTCAAGAGTCACATCCTACGCTTGCAGCGTTATGTAATAGGCAGCCTCCTGCCACGATCTTCACACCTAATGACAGACAATTAACTCTTTAAAATCACAACGTTAATAACAATTATTAAAAAATAATTATAGTATCATAGCACATTCTTACACAAATTGACTAAACCCCACAAGGCTTGTGTTGTGGGATTTGTGGGTAGGTACTCAAACAACGATATATAAAAATACATAAATAATTAAATACATAGAAAACACCCATGACTCAGGGACAAATATCTGTGCTCATTACACAATACCGGAATTCGAACCTAGGACCAACGACCAAGACTAGGCCAGACCGGTCGTTAAATATTATAATTTCTGATAAGTACCTACCTATATAGATTACCCGCGTACCTACCTACTGTGCAATATACTCGTACAAAAATGTCTATCACACGCCAAGATCGTGGGTGCCAATACGAATCAATTATATATCACCCTTAATTACTGAAAGGATAGAGCCTTCCGAAGGTAAGAGCCTGTCGAGAATATGGGGCATTATCTATGAAAAGGGACCTTACGATGGCGCTTACGCCGCACAGCGTCTCACGGCGTTGTATTTATATCGGAGCATTGTTGATAATGGCGTAAGCGCTCGACAATAAGGTCCCTTTTCATAGATATAACATTCACATATTTTTGAGAACTTTATTAACCTTGTGACCACTCCATATTTAGTAGCAAGAATGCCAATATTCTGAAACTTACTTTGACGTCGACTGTACGTAGACGTTGAAGGTTAAGGGGGACTAGCCAAGGTGACAATCGTTGATAGAAAACGCAAATCAAAACTTAGATAGGTAATGTTTGGAAATAGTCACCTGTCTTTTCGTAACATACTGATGCTGCATCCCCGTGCATTTTTTCTGTTCGTTTGGCGTTTATCATGTACCTACGATTATCATTTTTGCTAAGCCCTTAATTGTATGAGACTGGTCCATGTGATCTATGAGTCTAAATACCTACTAGACTTTAGTCCCAAACTACGCTGCCGCAGAGAAATTACCTCACAGACTATTCTGAATTTGACAGGACTATAATTACCTATGTAGGTATACCTAAATCAATAATATTTTTGCTCTATAATATTTGATACCCTGCCATTGATATCCACAAGCTCAGCAAAATACTACGACATCCATATTTAGCCGTATTATTTTGTATGGAGACGGCCGCTATATGACGGCACCGCTATCGTAGGAAAACCGAGCTTCAGGAATCTATCCAACTTTTGTATTCAGGTCGAGCATTCCAACGGGTCAGAGAGGAATAGCCGGCAAATTAAGTTATAAAATAGGCGAGGTATACTATGATGTTCGAAAACCGGGCCGTATAACTGGATGGCTTTGTACAGTCTGAGTCAAAAGTAGCGGATCAGACGTGTCAAAAGTATATACTTCTCTAATAACTTAACAAAAACAGATATGCATAACATTTTTTTAGACTGTGACAGAAACTTTTGAACTAGAACTGTAGAGGTACCTATTATACTTAAGTAATTGGAAAATAATTCCAGGGCGGCGGATACTTTTGGCGCGTTTGTTTCATCCGATACTATTGACGCTAACTGTACAAGAAGGAAAAAGGCAGACTGCAAAGAACTGCGGACGGAGCCGCGGCACAACAAGTTGGTAGGTACCTATAGAATTATAGATGGTCAAGCAAATCTTGTCAGTAGAAAAAAGGCGCGAAATTCTAATTATTTATAAGACGATATCCCTTCGCACCTACATTTTTCAAATTTGCCAAGATCTGCTTGACCAACTTTATCTACAAATATGTGAGAAAGATTTTTGGGACTAAGCTAAACTACTAAACCACTTTTTCCATCCGGCTACCACATTGCTTAAACAAGTTGCTAAGTTATCAACTTTTTTTTTAAAGAGTAATCTGAGGCGGCCGGAAAAATCCGGCCCTATTTCTCATTACCCCAAAACTTTATCTCTCATATTTGACAGTTTTCTTTATAGGTTCTATGATAAACTATCGTTACCTATATCAAAAAGAATAGATAGTATAGAGGGGTCCTGTCATTGTAAATTTTGTAGTCACTGTAAATTTACTGCCATCTATCGACACACGACTAAAACTCAAAATGAAAACGTATAAAGTTATCAAAAAATGTATATATATGGATAAATGATTTTATTATTTTTATATCATTTTGATCCATGTTCATTCACTGATAGTGATATCTATGTGTTAAAATTGTTAAATATGAAACGGTGTCGTCACGCCATCTAGCCGAGGACGAGGATAGGCTAAAGGTGTGTGCGGCATCTATTCGAGAATGACTTTTACTTGAATTCCGAGGCACGTTTTTTCCTTAGACCACTTAGACTTTATTCGTCTTATACGAAGTTACATATGTCTTTGCCTATATAGTTTGCGTCTGGAACAGCGCCATCTTCTAGGAAATTTGAACATAAAACTAAACAGGTAAGTATGTAAAAAGCTCGACGTCGGGGTCGGAGTGGTTGACATCGGGTGGACATAGCTACTAAGGCAACTCTATTTTTTCTCTACCTCATAGAAACTAGAAACTACAATTTTAATTTTAATTTTTTAATGTCCAAATTTATTCCTGCGCGTAAATCTAAAGTAGACCTAAAAAAACCGACTCGCCACGGCCCCTTTGCTTTACCATATCGTACGTAGTAACTTCAGTAGTTTGTGACCATATCCCTTAATAATTGCAATCCATCATTTAATTTGCCCATTTCATCCCTAGGGTGGTATTCCATCTGTCCAATATCATTGCAACTCACTCTCTCATTAAGCAAAATGTGAGATAAAATACACATTGGACAAAAAAATTGGACAGGGTGGAATACCACCCTTATACAAGAGTTTTAAAACTAAGTATGTTTATATGGTGTAAGAAATGGGACTCATTTGTATATATTTTATATATATGGAGTAACTTGTGTTAGACCCCGTGTTAGAAGGGATCCCGTGACCTAGTTACCGTGGGCACCCTCGATCACACGACGCCCCCCTACAGACCGAAATTAAAAATATAAATTACCACCCATCATATTAGATCGGGATCGGGAACGAAGTTAAAGGGGGTGACCATTAGGCGACGTTTTTTCCTGTAAAGCTCCGTAACTACTGTGGTCATACGGTTACACCACAGTATGACTATACTGTATGACATCGATACGATGTGGATACGACCATGTCCTCACGGGCCTGACCTTGACCCCGTTTCATTTAATAAAAATTAACTACGTAGACACACAAAAAGCGGCTTCTGAGAGTTCTGAGCGAGATTAATAATAAGCTTATTAGAGAGCTTAAAGTAAATGAGAAATATGAGAATGAATCCACGTAGTGATTACTGATTAAGTAGGTATTTAAATATATGCTCTTTGAATGAATCTTACAAATTGTGTCTAAAAAATTTTTTTTATGTCTTTGCCATAAAATTATAGATGGTCACGCAAATCTTGTCAGTAGAAAAAGGCGCGAAATTCAAATTTTCTATGAGATGGTATCCCTTCGCGCGTACATTTTTCAAATTTGCCGCTTTTTAGGGTTCCGTACCCAAAGGGTAAAACGGGACCCTATTACTAAGACTTCGCTGTCCGTCCGTCCGTCCGTCCGTCCGTCCGTCCGTCCGTCCGTCCGTCCGTCCGTCCGTCCGTCTGTCACCAGGCTGTATCTCACGAACCGTGATAGCAAGACAGTTGAAATTTTCACAGATGATGTATTTCTGTTGCCGCTATAACAACAAATACTAAAAACAGAATAAAATAAAGATTTAAATGGGGCTCCCATACAACAAACGTGATTTTTGACCAAAGTTAAGCAACGTCGGGAGTGGTCAGTATTTGGATGGGTGACCGTTTTTTTTTGCTTTTTTTTTGTTTTTTTTTTTTTGCATTATGGTACGGAACCCTTCGTGCGCGAGTCCGACTCGCACTTGCCCGGTTTTTTTTTCTACTGACAAGATCTGCTTGACCAACTATAAGCTGGTCAAGTAGATCTTGTCAGTAGAAAAAGGCGGCAAATTTGAAAAATGTAAGCGCGAAGGGTTATCGTCCTATAGAAAATTTGAATTTCGCGCCTTTTTTTACTGACAAGTTCTGCTTGACCAGCTTATAGATTTTCCTGTTTGTATATATTTTGAACCTATGTACATTTAATAATAAGATATTTATTTTAGTTTGCTAATTTGTATACAGGACTGGTATTTATGACTTTATTAGATTTACATTATTTTCTTTATTTTATCATCTAATTCTTATGAAGCTTTGAAATAAAATAATTATGTGCAAAACGGAACGTTTTAAAAAAATATGAAACAACGCCATTTTTTCGCCTGGTGGCAGACATATGGTACTAATTTGTCAAAATAGGTTACAGTCCGACTACGTAAAAGACTCCGTGTCAAGTTTCGCAAACTAATCGGGTCTCTCTTTCTCTCTTGTGGGTTTCAACGCACCAAAGCGCTTGTTATCGTATTCCAGACATTATTTTGTAATTTATCCGCATATCGTACTGCAAGGCTACGTCGCTTACGTGCGTGTCGTTTTCCGTGAGGAGAAATACGTCGAAATCAGTGCATTATTGTTTCCTGAAACGTGAAAATGTGTAGTCGCGCAGTGCGCGGGTCGAACCAGTCTAGGTGAAAGACCCGGGCAAGTTAAGACTCCGACGCGTGACGATCCGCGACGGGGAAACGTGGTGTCGAACTAGCACGGCGGCCGTCGGGCGTCTGTTATCAAACAGGGCTCGGGCTCGGGCGGCATGGCGGAGGCAGCGCCCGGCGTCGTCGGCGAGGAGCCGGCCGGCATCGTGAAGGAGGGCTGGCTGCAGAAGCGCGGCGAGCACATCCGGAACTGGCGCGACCGCTACTTCGTGCTGTTTGACAACGGGGACCTGGTGGGCTTCAAGGCGCAGCCGGAGCGGCGGCACTACCGCGACCCGCTGAACAAGTTCACGGTGCGCGACTGCCAGATCATGGCCACGGACAAGCCGCGACCGTACACCTTCACGATCCGTGGTCTCCAGTGGACCACGGTCATCGAGCGCAACTTCTCTGTGGATACCGAGAAGGAACGGTAAGTTTGCTATAGCCATTAACTCGCCTGCTGCTGTAGCCATTCTAACAAGTACCAGTTTTGATGATGTGATGACATAAAAACATGTTATGCTCATTTATCAATGAAACAGCACATTATACCTAAACTAAGTTGTTTTTAAAACGGCACACTCAATAAGTAAACAACTGTCATCAAAAACACTCATTTAATTATACTCATCATGATGAGTGTAACAATATGACTAGTATTTATACATAAATATGAGTTATTTTTGTTGTTATTGCAGCTGCTAAATTTGCAATTTAGCGGAACCCTTAGCATGACCAATTGTATTTAAAGTACAGTGATGGGTGCTTTACAAACATGCATGCTAATTTTGTTTGTTAATATTGCCATCTAAACCTGGGTTTACCAGAAAAAATTCTCAACTAAATTAAATTTTACATTGATTACTCTCAGAATAGTGCCTTTCATTATGTATTTCTAACAAGACTCAGTTCGGGTGTTTGTATACTTGTGTATGGAGGTGCAGTTTACAGATTGGACTTTGAACCTTGATGTTTACAAAGGCATTGGCGTGGCCAATGCTACAATAGCTTCTAGCCATCTTTAATTATAGTAAAATCTTAATTAACCTCATGTGTACATGTCTTTCCTATACACTTTTAGGCAAGTTTTTTATTTTATTTTATTGTATTGGGCC
This sequence comes from Cydia splendana, assembly GCF_910591565.1. Taxonomy (NCBI): domain Eukaryota; kingdom Metazoa; phylum Arthropoda; class Insecta; order Lepidoptera; family Tortricidae; genus Cydia; species Cydia splendana. The sequence goes on from NC_085973.1 coordinate 14,805,868, forward strand.
TGAAGAAGCTGTTCAAGTGCAAATTATATATCATCTACTCTATTAGTGGCCATGCATATGTTTGGCTCAGACATTTCACTGCATATGTTCACATAGGTAGGGTAATTTGCCAGTAACTGGCCACCCTAAACTAAAAATGAATTCTATTCACCTATAAACAGAATTCATTTTAGTATAAGGTTTCAATAACTGGCCAGCCTTCAATAACTAGCCACCTTATACTAAAATGAATACTGTTTATAGGTGAATAGAATTCATTTTTAGTGTAGGGTGGCCAGTTACTGGCGAATTACCCTACTTAGCTGTATGGCAAAGTAATTTTCTCTCATGGTGGATGTTTTCTGTGTAGACCTATTGAAGCACAAATCACTACACCTTATAACCACCAAAGTCCCCCGCCAAGTCTGTCTGTATATATGATTATATGTATATTCTTGATAAACTCAAAAACTACTTTTCATGTGGGTTTCACATATCAGTAGAGTGATTCTTGAGGAAGGTTTAGGTGTATAATTTGTAGGTTTTGTGTAACCCGTGCAAAGCCAGGGCCGGTCTCTAGTAGAGTATTAAAAGACCAACACTATGCAGCCTATAAACTGAATAATTTATTTATTTATTTATCAGAACACTTTTTTTTAAATATTTATTAATCAAAAATACATAATACACACAAACAAAAAGCAGGGATGATAAAATTAATACCTTAAAACCTAAAGGGACTAAAACTAAAATACTACTGCTGAAAATACTACAGCTAATATACTACTAAAATACCCTGCTTCTGGCATAGACCCCACAATGCTGGCGGCGTTACCTCTCTGCACCGCCAGACTCAACCTCTGCGCAAAGAAGGAGCCCCCTCTGTGGTCCCTCGAGACACCTATCAGACGTTCCAACACCTTTTTAATTAATACATTTTTGGTGTCAGACGACAAAGGACCCATAGTTTCTATAGCAAGCGCCGCAAACTCATACTCAACACACTAACAATATGTTAGAGATCTACTCAAATCAATGTTAGCTGCGGAAACACATTCTTTCCTCATATAACAAGGAAATTTAACAGTAAAGCTAATATTATGCCATATAATATTATTAATCAGTTATGTAATATATGAATGTATGAATAATGTTAACAAATGCAATATATTTAACTTAGAAAAGTTATAATTTCCTTGGAAATTCTTTTTATAGACCTCTTGGAAGGAAAATGTTAATTTTATTTAGCAAAGACTTGTTTGTTTGCCACTGACATGGTATAAAAAAACCGGCCAAGTGCGAGTCAGTCGCGTTTCTAGGGTTCCGTACATAAGTACGACTCACGCTTGACTGCACATTTCTAATAGGTTTTCCTGTCATCTATAGGTAAAGAACTATTTTGAGTATTTTTCTCAAAATTTTTGACCCAGTAGTTTCGGAGATAAAGGGGGGGGGGGGGGGGTCATTTTTTGGCTATTTTCTTAAATAACTTCGAACCTATGTATTTTAAAGTTATAAAAAAAAACATGTCCATATGTGTACCAAATTTCAACATAATTGGTCCAGTAGTTTCCGAGAAATTAGGCTGTGACAGACGGACAGACAGACAGACGCACGAGGGATCCTATAAGGGTTCCGTTTTTTCTTTTCGAGGTACGGAACCCTAAAAATCACAAATACATACATATAAAAAATCTATCAAAAGATTTGACCCGAACATACATACAAACATTGCAATTTAAATAAAAGCTTGTAAAATGGGCACTTAGCTTATCAGGTGCAATATCTTTTAAGTCATACAATGGCATCCATATACAAAAACTTAATGACTTTGTTTACATGATGCAAATTAGCAGAAAAGAGCGTAAGCCTGACCCACAATGCCATTGACGTATAATATCTAAGGACGGGCCTTACGGGCACTAAAAATGATACTAGTTCATCGGTGTCACTCACGAATTCGAGCCAATCGTGCAGTCTAACGCAACTAGTTGCGGCCAATCGCGCGCGTGATGCGAACTCATCACATCAACCAATCGCGTTGTAGCGGTGTCGCACCGCTGTACTGGCCCCATTCATGCCCCATTCTTATTACCCGTAAGGCCAGTCCTTAGATATACGTCAATGCTAAATGCCTGTTTGCCCTTCATTTAATTTTTTACCTATCTGGATTGTTTTTTATTATCTGTGGTAATTGTCAACTTGCCAATAAGGCACTACCACACTACCAGTGATTGATAATAAGGCACTACACTACTGATACAAAAATGCCATCAAAAATGACCCTTATTTATTTACAATAAAATAATTAAACTTCTTTTCTCTGTGACATGAACTTGTTTTGAGTGTTTTTATGATATAAGGTCAATGCGGTCAAAGCCGTCGGCGGGAAATTCCGTACACGAGCGTGTTTTTTTATTTATCTCGGTAACCGATCGGGAAGTTTCCAAAATTGTGAAATTCCCACAAAAAAAAAATCAGAAACGTCACATGTGGTTGGATATTTTACAAGCTTTTATTTACTTTCACCTGACCGTTGTCTGTCTGTCTGTAATCAAATCTTGCATGTTAAATTTGATCCACTTCCCGGTGTCCGATTGAGCTGCAATTTTGCATGCGTGGATAAATTGGATGACAATGCAATATTATGGTGGCCAAAGGAACTATGTGATGAAACAACGCAACCTAATTGTGTTTGGGGTTTTTAGAATTGTCTCGATGAGTATTAGTTGTCTGACGACAGCGATAAAAGCTTGTACCAAAAATGAAATTTTTGCCAAAAACTTATTCCATTTCCTAAATGAAGGTTTCCTTTATTTTCTAGGATCTTTCGAAAATTCCAACCTTTTGGAAACTTTCCGAAACTTGCACATTCTTGCCTACCGCGAACACCATTCGCAAATTGCGGGCATCTTCCTCTTTTACTCCAATTAAGACGTAATTAGAGTGACAGAGAAACATGCCCTCAATTTGCGAACTTCGGTGTTCGCGGTAAGCCCTTGTAATTTAGCCGTCAGCCGGCCTAGCACAGGAGTGGCGCGACAGTATCTCGCCCAGGAGATAGACTACCTGTCCGTCTTTAATTATTTTAGAAAAAGGTAGTCTATCTACTGTCGTACTCGTACTGTCGCCTACAGAGAGCACCAGATGCTTAGAATCTGGTTTCTTTGTTTCCTGTTTTAATGTCTGTATTTTCCACAGCGAGGAGTGGGTGGCGGCGATACGCTTCGTGTCATCCCAGCTGAGCGCTGGGGGCCCCAGTGCGGGCTCCAGCACCGCCCAGGACGCCGAGGACCGCGACATCGCGCAGCTCGGCACCAGCTTCAAGGACCCGCGCCGTATCGTGAGTACCCACTGGCTCTTTACGGCTCTTTTAGTATTTTCTATACGTAACGGTGGACATGCTAGTCTCAGCTGAGCGTAGGGGGCCCCAGTCCGGGCTTGGACTCCGCACAAGATGCGGAGAGCCTCGACATCGCGCGCAGCTGGGCACCAACCGAGGACCCGCGCCGTATAGTGAGTACCATGTGTCCTATAAATGGCCCAGTCATAGTCATAATGTCCAGTTGGCTCAAACCTGCAAGAAAAGAGCGTACTCCCATCTTAAAAGGCCAACAACGCAATTGCAACCCCTCTGGTGTCCATAATTGCTTACCATCAGTCGATTCCTCTGTTCATTTACCTCCTATATCGGCTATAACAATAAAAACATACCTACTCTCTAAGTCTCTACTAATGAAGGATATTTTTGCTCTCGACCATACATTGATATTTTTAATTTTATTTTTAACATATTATTTCGCCTGCATCTATTTAAATTAATTGGCGCGCAACGACCAAAGGCCCCGTTAATTTGGAATTCCCGTTTTTGCGATAGCCGCCCGCTTTCCTCTTTTTGGCATTGTTTGCCATTTTTCCTGGTAGACGATTGTAGTTTAGCGATCTTCGGTTTTTATAGTGGCTCCAAAACGATAACTAAAGAACCTTTGCAGTGCAAAAGTTAGAGGAAAACTTGAACGGAATCCGTAGAATTAGTTGAGCTTAGGAATGATTAATATGTTCTTGACTGCGCAGAAAAATAAAACTTGCTTTGTTCTAAAAACAACTAGGGTCAACCGGGGTAAATGCGTCACTTGAGGTAAATGCGTCTTTTACCTAAACGTTTCTTCTAAATGGAACATTTTAGAACTATTGCAACCCTCCCTGTTCGAAGTGTGGTCACTGAACTTTTAGTGTAGACGGCTATAATAGTTGTTGCGTTTGGTAGATATCTTCAAAAGACGCATTTACCACAAGAGACGCATTTGCTTTGACAGGAGGGCCACAATGCTAAAGAAGAAACGCTTGCCATATAGATTTTCGTACAGTGACCCGCATTTTGCTATCTCTATCGCACGCACATATTGCTGACAAGGGGTTATTCATAAATTACGTCATTTGGATGATTTTAGGGGGGGGGGGGGGTCAAACATCCTCAAAAATAGATGACGTAATTATGAACAGCCCCCAAGTTCGCACAGTGACATTGACAACCGGTATCCTGCGATCATATATAACCATGGATACCGCCTTTAGGAACATTACCGTTCAAATTCTCGGGCCAAATTAGCACACATACACAATTACGCCTACATTCAAATAAGACGACGCGTTTACAGAGCCTGTAATCAAAGCTGGTAAACAAAATAAGAGTCATCTTTATTACACTAATGGTACATAGCTAAGTGTAGATGAAATGCATATAATGTCAATAACTACCAATCAGCGACATTAATCCGCTAATAACCTTCTTGCTGTACGTACTGGCCGCTGAGAGTTCGCGGTTCATATTTGATTAGAATATGACTTGGACAGGGATAGGTTTATGCCATACAGTGAAGAACCAGTCAAATAATTCACGTATAATAATTTAATGCAGATTAAAAGATAACTAGTTAAAATGTTGTTATGACATGACAGACTAACTCAACATAAGTAAATATATCATTGTTGTATAAATGTATTCCGCTATAATAAGTATTTTGTAAATTTTATTATCAATCTGCATGGCAGTGCGAAGTCACGTTCAGGTATAGTCTGTCCGTTTTTCTAAGGTCAAGTACGCCATAGTAAATGTATGGCGAACTTGATCTTAGAAATCGGACTAGATACAGTCTGCAAAATTTACATGGGTACACGAATCGGGTCAAAAATATTTGAACAGGCAGAGTCACAATAAATCCCCACTTTCAGTTCAGAATATTTTATATGTATATAGCCGGTCAAGCAAGTTTGTCAGTAGAAAAAGGTGCAAAATTAAAATGTTGTATAGGACCACAGCCGTTCGCGCGCTTACATTTTCTAAATTTGCCGCTCTTATAATATTTTAAACTTTCGCATTTTGAACACATATTAACTCACATTATACGAAACGAAACTGATTTACGTCGGTAAATCAAGGTAATTGAATATACTTCGCGTTAGACCCGTCTATAATGTGAGTTAATATGTTTGCCGCTCTTTTCTACTGACGGAAATGGCTTGAGAGAGAACCTACATATATGTGACAGTAGAGGGTGGATTCAGATGATCAACATTTTCAGATAATGTGTGTATTTGTTAAATTAATTCAGTGAAAGCATGATAGGAAAAATGTATCTACATATAGGAGATCGGGTATGATTATCTCACGGGTTATATCTCATGAATAGAACATATTCTAGATATCTTGCCAGGCATCCACTCAATTTCATGTCTCTCTAATTGGACAGCTTTTTTCCATAGTTCTCTGCGAATAGCATCTTGTGGGAATCTGAATGGAAAGTAATGTAAAATGACAATACCAAATTTGATTATTAATTTGAAATAACTAGGTAGTTTTTTTATAGCTCCATCTCATGAAATAAAAAAGGAAAATACAAATCTGTAAGAAGGAATTTATTACTACATTTATAATTATATAGAAAATACCTAAACCAAACACAAGTTAATAAAATAGTCTACTTCATTTAGCATAACACCATCCCTATTATCCTCGCAATTTAAAAAGTCGTATGTTGTTATGAAAGTCGTATGCAGTTGTTACGTTTTAGCTTAGCACGGTAGTATTGAAAACAAATCGTCATGTTTTTTCCAATTTCTACTGAAGTTATCTGTTTACTACAAGTGAAAAGTGATTCCACTGTCCTTGGTATGAACTAAAATAACTTCTGCACCACTTCACGACACATGAATATATTTTTAATTACAAAAAAACGTTGTTTTTGTAAATCAATTTAGCCATTTGTCACTGACTGTCATCTCGGTGGTACTGAGATTGCCAATCGAGCAGTTTGTAAGTACCGCCTATCGCGGGGTAGTTTGCGTTGGGTCATAATTGAGCGGACAGAATACTTCCATGTATAGCATTTCGCTGCCGGTATCATGGGCGGGACAGCAATATACAAGGTGGGTAAAAGATAAGTGCATTCCCGTTTCCAGGGAGGTTTTGGGATTATACTGAGCAACTTTTACTATGGGACCAACCCAGAAATCGAGAAAAAAATTGGAATTGTCTCTTTTTCATTGATGTAGATCAATGAAAAAATGCGCCATGGTGTAGGTGTAGGTATGTCTATCGTTTAAAGATAACTTACTATACCCATTCCTATCTTCTACACAAAGATTTTATAATATGTGGTATTTGCAAAGCTATTTACTCGGATACAGTATTAATAATTATCAAGATAAATACGGTAGTTATATTAAGCATTTAGGTATAAAGAATTTAATTACTCATAAGAATATTACAATTCACTTACATGAGTTAACATACAACTTAATGTCATACATAATGTCATGAATGAATTCTTGTTCGCTTGTATAGTCTGTAGATAGTGTAGATTCGTAACAGACCCCTAACTGCTAATCCTTTGTCTATTGTTAAGTAAAACCACACGTGCTACTTACCTGCAAAAAAGGGTCTTAATTATTCTAATTGGCACCTGAGCGCGGGCTAGTCCAACGCTCAAAAAAACAGTGTAGGTGCGCTCTCCGATAAAGCGCCTTCGTTATGCATCTCGATGACACATTTTAGACTGGTTCGACTCGCCAGCACTCAGTAACCGTAGGGAATTACACGACCCTTTTTTACAGGTAGAGGCACGTGCGGTTTTACTTAACAATAGACAAATGATTAGCGGCTCGGGGCCACTTACAAATCTACAGACTATAACCACCACACTATCGCTTGTAACTGACGCACGGCCGCACGCCGATCAGGAAAACCGTGCTGACTCAGCGCGCGTCATACAGCTTATTTTCTACGATGTTCGCGATAACGGGATGAGGATGTTTGCGTTTACTTGCCCTTTTACGGCCTGCAACAACAACACTTGAATGACCATCGATGGACTTTATGATGTTGCAATAAGGTTTACAGTCAGTTAACAGTGTGGACGATGTTATAATCTCGTAAGGCCCAATGTGCATTACAATGTACACTCCGTTTCAATCTAAATAGAACCTTTCATAAGCCAAATAAAGTGGCATTTCGTCAACAAAGGTTCCAAGAATCGTACTGCGTATACTTATCTTTTCCTGTTCATTTCTACGGTCAATTCTAAAACTTATTATCAATTTTGGTGCATAGCAGTTGGGCGCGAATTTTTGGTCGTCGCTTTGGCTCTTAAAGCGTTAATTCTTAGAATCGTTTTCACTGCAAATGTTAACATTTTTCCTGTTAAAACGTATCTACCCCAGGCTATTCAAGGTTATCACAAATATTTATACAGTCAGGATAGATAGGTACCTACTTATATATCTACAGATGTAGTCAATTATTCTTTGCCATCGTATTATATACGTATAATAATAATTAAAATTAACCGCTGATAGAAACAGATCATATATATAACAAATGTTGAATATCCTCATGCCTACAGTAACAACATCCCGGAATATACTTTCCCTTTCATTTTCCTTTACGCCTTAATAAAATGGAATGTTGCATAATATTATGAGGTAAAAGACTGCTTTAGCAATACAGATTTATTGGGGTCCCTTTGTTTGATATAATTATTGAGAGTCATAATGTAATGATTGTCAGATTATCATTAGTCATAATTCTGAAACCGTTAGGTTTTCAGGATTTTCGTAGGGTTATCCTATAGATAGGTTAGGTTTGTTTTATGGCAATCCGGAAAAGTTACGAGTTTCTGAGAAAAACCAAATTATGACTAACGAAAATGTGGACAAACAATACATTATGATATGACTTAAAACTTTATGGGAAACAATAGAGACCCAGATTTATTACATCGAAATTGATTTTTATTAAACCTTTTTCCCTGCAGACTTTGGAAAAGTTCGAGTTCTTGAAAGTGCTCGGCAAGGGGACGTTCGGCAAAGTTGTCCTGTCGCGCGAGAAGGGCACAGGCAAGCTGTACGCCATGAAGATCCTGAAGAAGCATCTCATCATCCAGAAGGACGAGGTTACGCACACGCTCACAGAGAACCACGTGCTTAAGAAGACTAAGCATCCTTTTCTCACGGTAACTGATTTTTTTATTATTATTATTCAGAGCCCACTGCGTCCCACTGCTGGGCAAAGGCCTCCCCCCTCTTTCTCCACTCGTCTCTGTTTAGTGTTATATCTGGCCAGCCTCTCAAAAAGGAGTCCCAAGTTTTCCCGCCATCGCGATGCATCGCCAAAGAGGTCTCCGTGGTTAACTCGGCCCACAAGTAGTGATGAATAGCAGTTCGATAATTTATAAACTGAAATAGATGTCATATACGAGCGAAAAAGTGACCAAGGCCTCCAGTGCTCAGGGCTGGGACCGAACCAGCGTCCTCTGCATTCGCGTCAGATGCCTCAATCACGCCGTCACCCGACTAGTGATGTGCCGATGAGAACGTTCTCGTTTCTGAGAATTCCTTTCCGAAGAAATTTCCTGAAAATTTCCAACTATCTCGAGAACGTTCTCTTATTAGCATAAATAAGAGTTATGAACAATCTTATATTTTTTAATGGAATGATTTATTTACTTTTGTTAAGTTAAACGTTTTGCCTGAAATAACTTGTTTGGGCAATTTCGTGTTGGTTTTCTCCTGTTTTTTTTTAATCAATTAGTTTATTTTATATATTGTTATGAATGGTGCCATGTATTTGCTTATAAGCTTCCATGGTATTTGTCTTATCTCCTATACTAAGCGATAAAAGAAAAGAATTCATCGCCTTTGCGACGAAAGGGTAAAACTCTCAGAGAACTTTTCCGAGAAATTGCTCTGTAAATCTATCGGAAACGTTCGGTGTAGCGATGTGCCGTTCTCGAAATTTTCCCGAGAACAGATTCTCGGGAAAAATTCGAGATCGGCACGTCGCTACACCCGGCTCACAGCGGCATGGGTCGAATTTTTTCAAGTGTATGCAATCTTTTAAAGGCTTACGTTACGACGCAAGCTAATAAAACGGTTTAACTCACGTATTTTTAGTTAAGTAGCCGGGTACTGACTGAGCGAGCAGCCTCGCGAAGCAATCTCGCGAGGCAAATCCTCGGTCAGTCAGGACGTGCCTCGCCCGAGGCAAACGCAAGTCCGGCCTCGGCCGAGCGCACCTCGGCCCGAGCCGAGCGTTGTCGGTTTTTTGTTCATGCTCAAAGGCGCCTCAGTAAGTTTGCCGCGCTCACTCAAGACGGTTGTGTTTTGCCTCGCTTGTTCGCCGCATTTTAGCGCCATGGATAAAGAACAGTGCCTTAAATTGATACAACTATATGGTGAATATAGACGATTATGGGATGCGAAATGTCCCGCGTATACTAATAGAGGACTAAGAGAAGAAACGTGGAGAAATATAAGCCAGGAAATAAACATTCCAATAAGTGAAAGTTTGTGTTCTTCTTGCTTATTTTGGCCTGTATAAGAGATAACAGGTTTTCAAATTCAATTTGACTCATTCTAGTAAAAAAAATTTCTGCGTTATCGAAGGAGAACTCCTCAAACAATCTGTTCCCAGCTTGCAATCTGTTTTGGTACAACAGTTTCATCCAAAAACGTTTAGGTTTCCGTTTTCTTTTTTTTACAAGCCGTAGAATTATTAGAAACGCAGTGGTAGCGACAGCTTTTCGAATGAACGGCCTCATAACACGCGCGGTCTCTGTGCGACTTCACGTTACTGAGCGCTCGATGTTTGGCTCGGCTTTTCCGCGCGCGGCAGCCTCGTGCAACAAATCCTACTGACCGAGGCTGCCTCGCGCGGCAAAAGTTGCGCGGCTAAATAGAAGTATTCAAGGAAACTTTATTATTTTAGAATGTCTGCCTCTTTCCTTGTGATAATGACTGTCTATTTAAGTGTAAGGTTACTATTTATATCAACTTTGCCCTTAAGGAAGTAGGTACCATTTATTTGATGTTAGGTACCAAATGACTTGGTTTTTATGTGGTTAACACAGAAGTTCCTAGTCATACTAGCGACTAGCCACCAACCACAATATCGCGCGAGATAGCGAATTTTGCGATATTTCACCATTTGAAAACCTGACGAATTTATAGGGTATGTTGATATTTTCAAAAAAAGAATAAATAGGGTTTAGCCGGACTCTATATGCACTCAGTAGTGTTTCTTTTAACCCTTTGACGTTTGACGCGACGCCTATCGTGCGCGGCGTTTCATGCACGAAAATTGATAATGGGCTGTAGCGCGCGCGTAGTTGACGTCTTTAGCGGTCAAAGAATTAAATAAGTATAAGTATGTAATAACTAACCAAAGGCATACATCATTACAAATGTAGCGCATAATTGTCTTCCATCCTATTTGGAATTGTTCGTATTTGTCATGCTACTTCATTCAACCTCAGTACTTTTTGTACCGAGACTGACTGTAATAACACGACACGTTTGTACGTTTCCGTGAAAATATATACGATGGAAAATAATTGTGCACTACATCTGTAAATCTGTAACTGTTTATTGGTTGCAGGCGCTCCGCTTCTCGTTCCAAACCGCCGACCGGGTGTTCTTCGTCATGGAGTACGCCAACGGAGGCGAACTTTTCTTCCACCTCTCCCGCGAACGTTCCTTCACCGAAGACAGGGCGCGATTCTACGGCGCTGAGATCGTCAGCGCGCTTGGATACCTGCATTCTGAGGGCATTATATACCGCGATCTGAAGTTGGAGAATCTGCTACTGGATAAAGATGGACATGTCAAGATTGCTGACTTTGGACTCTGCAAGGTACGTTAATTACAACTATTCATCTCGCAAACGTTTCTGTGAAGAGAGGATGATTCTACGGCGCTGAGATCGTCAGCGCGCTTGGATACTTGCACTCTGAGGGCATTATATACCGCGATCTGAAGTTGGAGAATCTGCTGTTGGATAAAGATGGACACGTCAAGATTGCTGACTTTGGACTCTGCAAGGTACGTACGATACTAACATTTTAACTCTCAAATGTCCAATCTTTATTTTGGACAGAATAGTCCAATCTTTATTGACAAGTATGTTCTATGTTCAGGTGAACATCACGTACGGGCGCACGACGAAGACGTTCTGCGGCACGCCCGAGTACCTGGCGCCCGAGGTGCTGGAGGACGCGGACTACGGGCCCGCCGTGGACTGGTGGGGCACCGGAGTGGTCCTCTACGAAATGGTCTGCGGCCGGCTGCCCTTCTACAACCGAGACCACGAGGTACGAATCAACCCGTCTCGACCCACTGCTGGATCAAGGCTTCCTTATGCATTCTCCACTAGAGATGCACCGGATATTCGGTTACTGTCCGGTACCGACCTATCCGGCCCTTATTTTACTAGCCGGCCGGATACCGGATAGTGACTTACTATCTGGCCGGATACCGGATAGTAACTTAGCTTGATTTCGGAGTAAATAAATTGCATTTAAGAAACAGTCACGGTCATAATCGTACTCGTTTATTATTTTAAAACAATTTAAACATTCCACTCACTTGCACGCGCACTCATTTCTAAGTTTTCGAACCTAGAAATGAGTCCGCGCGAACGTTCACTACGAAACAGGTCAAAACCTGCACAATGCGCACCTGAAAAACCGAAATGTAGGTATAGTTCCGCCGGCCGAATATTTGGCGGCCGGATACCGCATATTCGGCTGATGGTCAGGCCGAACATCCGGTATCCGGCCAAACAGCTATCCGTTGCATCTGTATTCTCCACTCACTGAGAGTGCGCATTCATTTTCTTCCTATGTCGTCCAAGATTAAAATACATGAGTTTTTAACCGTGTTAGTTTTTCCTTCTTCCATTTGTAACGCTCAACTTCAAACTCTGGTAAATCCATTCAACCCTCTTAGCAAATATCTACCCTATTACCTTTTCTTAATACCAATATTGCATAATCTGACAGATGGATTTACCCGAGTTTGAAGTTAAGCGACTCATTTATCTTTGCGTTCGCGAAATTTGGGTAATTAACTTCAAATTCCGTAAAACGGGGTGAAAAGACACGATTATCAACTTCAAGGACGATTTTCGCCAATAATCCAAATGATAAAAGTAAAAGATTTGACATCATTTTATGAGTCTTGGTCAGTTCTTCAATTTTGCATTTGTGAAATCAATTTTGACCTACCCAATTCAGAGAAAATCAAAGAAAACTACCTGTTTTCTCCATATCCTTAAAACGGGGTCGATAGACACACTAAAGGGGTGAATAGAAATATGAAGTTTTAGTTGTCATAGGCATCGAATTTGGTTATTATTATGTTAATACTATTGGCAAATAGTATATATTTCTGTTAAACAGTTATTTGATACAAAAAAGGCGTGTTTTTTCACCCCTTTGTGGTATCTAATCACCCCCTATTACGTAACTATTCACCCCATATGCGTGTTCACTGACCCCTTTTCCACGTAAAATTGCTTGTTGATAGTTTTTTGCAAAAAAAATGCTTCATTATAGAGAAAATTGGTGATATTTTTATTATTTAGGTACTACAGATACTATATTACCAGGTTAGCTAACTTTAACTACGTTAATGTCACTACATTTATCGCTAGAACAAAGTTCAGTCAGGCTTCATTTCTTACCTCGGCGAGGCCTTACTTTAGAGTCAAAAAAATCCAACTTTTAGGCAGTTTGATTAACTTCTTTTGGTATCAATGTAGAGAATAAATTGTCTACTATATACTTGTTCCAAAAAATCAAATTTTAGAGATGTACGTTTTTAAATATAACAACTTGAAAGAAAATGTTCAAAATTTCTCTATTCACCCCGCGATTTCTGTTGACCCCGTTTTACGGTTAATATTTTTAATTAATATATACGTTTATTCACTAACTAGGCCAGTTTTTAATCGGTTGGTGCAAATACGTCAATACTACAGGAAAATGACGTAAACCTATATGCCTACATCCTATTATGTGTAGTAATATATTAGTTTTTTTGTTGGCCACCGGATATTCTGTTAATTAGTTTCATAATATCATAAAACCATAATTTAAATTTCGTTTTCCTGTTGATCGGTTAACATCCTGTTAGGACACAGACATGCGTCAAAGCGTTTTAGAAATAGGTACAAACAGTAACACTCCTAACTAACTAACAGTAACTGTACAGTCAGCAGCAGAAGTTGCTAAACGGGTGAGGTGTTCAAAATTACCTTGACACGCTCTTATTCTCTTTACAATAAAGTCGCGTCAAGATCATTTTGAACACCTGACCCGCTTAGCAACTTCTGCTGCTGACTGTACATCGGTGAACCTTGTTAGGGTTCCGTACCCAAAGGGTAAAACGGGACCCTATTACTAAGACTCCGCTGTCCGTCCGTCCGTCCGTCTGTCACCAGGCTGTATCTCACGAACCGTGATAGATAATGATGTATTTCACAGATGATGTATTTCTGTTGCCGCTATAACAACAAATACTAAAAAGTACGGAACCCTCGGTGGGCGAGTCCGACTCGCACTTGTCCGATTTTACAAAAGGCATAATGTCCACCGATGTACAGTTAACAGTGTAGACGATGGTACTGATGAAGTATTGATAGCTCCTTGGTTTTATGCAATTTTTATTTGGTTCGTTACAAATCGACATACACTATTAGAGTCGGCCCAAACGAGTTCAGCATAGCATTTCCATCGACAAGGTGAGGTGATGCCACCATGAATGTCAAATTTCTATGAAAATATGACGTTAAATAACATCTGCGCTTTGTTTTATTCAAGTTGGTGCAAAATTAGCTTAGACGGACTATAGCTATCTCGGAAAAGAAATTACTAGAGATGCAACGAATAGTTGTTTGGCCTGATACCGGATACCGGATATTCGGCCTGACTATCGGCCGAATATTCGGTATCCGGCGGGCGGAGCTATACCTTCATTTCGGTTTTTCAGGTGCGCATTATGCAGGTTTGACCTGTCTCCTAGAGAACGTTCGCGCACTAATTTCTAGGTTCGAAATGTTTAAATTGTTTTAAAATAATAAACTAGTACGATTATGACCGTGACTGTTTCTTAAATCCAAATTGTTTACTCCGAAATCAAGCAATGTTACTATCCGGTATCCGGCCGGATAGTAGGACACTATCCGGTATCCGATCGGATATTAAAATCTTGGCCGGATAGGCCGGATACCGGATAGTAACCGAATATCCGGTGCATCTCTAATAACTAATATTTTTTTAAGAAAATTTAATATTTTTATACTTAAGAAATTCTAAAAGCATATAACATCGTGTTACGTTGTGTTAGGTTTTTGATTATGCTATATTTTCGTGTGTTCAGACCAATTCAGTTTCTAGAACGTTTTTATGACCCACATAGACAAGTTGAAAAACTAATGTTAAGCGAGGTCTAGACTAGCAAGAACTTGCATGCAATTTACGTTACATTGCCGACTATTAAGGTAAACTGCATGCAAAAGTTTGATCAGATACCGCAATGTAATGAAAATTGCATGCAAGTTCTATAGTTAATTTAACAGTGCAACATATTGTTAAAATGCCAGTTTTCGAGGGTTTATCTGTGCCTACTACTATAACGCAATACAAAACGGACTTGGATAACTGAGTGACTACCCGAAATGGTCTTAAATTTTCTTAAAAATGTCACCGATTGTCTCAAGCATCAGAATAGGGCTCACAATTTCATACTTACTGCCACAAATAAACAATTCTTTATAAATAGATTATTTGACTGGGAACCGTATTAGGTCAGGGCCTTATAAAAGATAAAGATAAAAGATAAGTTGTGCAAACTTTTGTATGGCGTTTATCTGACATGGTACGTTACGTGCAAATCATGTACAAATAGTCATACATTTGACGTGCCCCTCCCCCGCAGAAATCCGCAGACTGTTTTGTACAGAAAATGACAGCGTCTCCAGTTACTAAATGCTCTAAGGTCAGGGCACTAACAAAACTATCTGCGCTTGTGCAGGTGCTATTCGCCCTCATCGTATCCGAAGAGGTCCGGTTCCCACGGGCCCTCTCCGCGGCCGCGCGGAGCCTGCTCGCCGGTCTGCTCACTAAGGAGCCAGCATCGAGACTGGGCGGCGGACCTGATGACAGCCATGAGATCATGGCCCATCCCTTCTTCGCGTCCGTCAACTGGGCGGACTTGCTCGCTAAGAAGATTCCGCCACCGTTTAAGCCTCAGGTATGTTATAACTTCTTAAGGGCCCTTTACTACACAGGGACATTGGCTGGGTCGCCATGTGTGGTGTGAGAACAGCTTCGTTTAAGTAGCGTCAGGTACAAACATGTCTTAAAGTATGACTCGAAGCCTGTTCGTCAGCTTGTTTACTAAGGAGCCTGCTTCAAGACTGGGCGGTGGACCTGATGATAGCCATGAAGAGATCATGGCCCATCCCTTCTTCGCGTCCGTCAATCCTGCCACGGTTCAAGCATCAGGTATGAGTCTATATACTGCTTGTTGAGGGACGTTTTAAAATGCAGTTGGCAGGGTCGCCATGTAAGGTGTGAGAACAACTTCGTTTAAGTAGGGTCAGATAAGAATATATCCATAGTGTGACTCGAAGCTTCCTGAGCGGCTGCTTGCTATTTATGATTTTGGACTAATCGGAACTAATACGTAACTAAGATCATTGCGTCTCACTCTCTCATTAAGCAAAATGTAAGACAAATTACACATTGGACAAATAAATCGGACAGGTGGAATACCACCCTAAGCTATAGTAATTATTTTGAAGACTATAATTTCGCTTTTTGACCCTTTTTCCAACAAATATAATATAGTTCTTTTGAGCTTGTAACTATATGACGTACGCAGCACACGCGGGTATGTATTATTTAATAGTTTATCTAACTTAACTTAACTTTAAGGTGGAATCGGACACGGACACGCGCTACTTCGACTCGGAGTTCACGGGCGAGAGCGTGGAGCTGACGCCGCCCGAGCCCGACGGCGCGCTGGCGCGCATCCAGGAGGAGCGCTTCCCGGAGTTCTCCTACCAGGACATCTGCTCCTCCGCGCACTCCGCGCTGTCCTCGCTGCAGCCGCTGCAGCCCCTGCAGCCCCGCCAGCGCAGCCCGCCGCAGCCGCCCGGCTGGGCCTAGACTTGTAAATATTGGAGGTTGCACGTCAATCAAGTTTGAGGTAGGCAAATATCACCATGGAAATTGGGCGTTTTCTAAATTAATTATCGAAAACCTGAGTCTCACAGATCCTGGTGTTTTTGGGTTCTTTCAACTCAGAATCACTAGCATATTCAATTCTGATGATAAAATAAAATGTCCCAAAAAATTTTATGAAAATTGTACGTTCCACTACGTCACGCACATACAAGTGAAAATTGTTTTCATACTAAAACGTGACGTAATGGAATGGACTTTTGGGACATCTTTTTTTAATGCTGTCGATTCTGAGTAGTATGAGCCAAAAACGTCCTGATTTGAAAGAATCAGGTTTTCAATATTTATTTTAGAAAACGACCGATTATGAAACGCATATGTTTCGTTCTTTTGGGGTGATTCTCTTGCAAGCAGGTTAACTTAGTAATATAGTTTGATAGGAACTTTCAAAAGAATCACCTCAAAGTGTCCGTGAATGTATACCGTGGGTTGGTTCGGTATAGGTGAATAAACTCGCTTCAAAATTATGTTGTACATGCAACCTCCGGTGCAATTATAAGCTTCTCGCTGACAACGACACACTTGACCACTTGTAGATAAGGCCGCTGTAGATATGCCTAAACTTAGCATGCTAAAATGTGTTCTTTGTACTGTCTTCTATGACTTACATGTTGACTGCCTTTACGAACATTGTTTTTCAGTCTTTCATTCGTTAAGGTAAATTTAGCCATACTTTAAACTCACGTTTTGTACACAATTAATGTCATTAACGGGTCTAACCCCGCAGACAGATGTCTCGTTGGACCCGTTAATGACATTAATTAAATTTAGCCATGTGTTTAACGGCCTATACTTAAATAATTCCAGTGAAATATGAACATACATCGGGGATTAGGTGCGGGAATGATTTCGTGTACATTATAACTTTGTTTATTGTTAAATAATTACCAAACTATGAATTGAAAATAGGTAGTTAGCTCCAAATTTGTTTAGAAATGTTAAAATAGTATCGGTTTTTACCTATTGTTTGGTTAGTGTAGAACATTCCCGCACCAAAAACCCCGATGTATGAACTTAAATTTTCTGGTATCATTAACATTTTTCTCAAAACTTAAACCTTTCGTAGCGACTACACTACTAAATTATTTAAAAGCTTCTACATTCTATTTTTTTAATTAAATAAAACCCGTTTCAGTCGCAGCATCAGCACTTTATATTGTTATAGAAAAAAGTCTACAAATGGTCAGTTTGTGCCTGATTGTACAACCAGAAGGCATATCGCATTGCCGTCATAAACAAAATAAAGCATCTGTCTTTCCAACTACATATGTAGTGCATAATTATTTTCCTTCGTATTTTCACGGAAACGTACGAACGTGTCTTGCTATTTCAGTCAGTCTCGGTACAAAAAGTACTGAGGTCGACTGAAGTAGCATGACAAATACGAACGTTTCCGAGAAAGTACGATGGAAAACAATTATGCACTAGATATGGACTCTTCTTTATCTTTAGTTGTTACCTCGCCAATCTGCATTTATTTTATCCGTATACTTTCAACGATCAATTTGTATAAAAATGAAACACGAGAGTCAGATGTTTTGTCTTGCTTTATTATGTCGGCTGTACACACTCGCCGAGTGTCGACACCGCTCCGATCCGATCGGAGAAGCACGAGACCAAACAAGAAAGACGAGAAGGGAGCAGCATGTACTCGTTCTCGGCCTGTCTCGGGATATCTCGACGAGTGTGCATAACCTACAGCCCACATCACGAACGCGAACGCCTGCAGCAAACTAATCGCAAAGGATGTGCTGTTGAGGGTAGAATTAATTCTGAAACTGGCAAAATAACATCAAAAAGGTCCACAGTTCAAGCCTTGAACCCGAGAGCACGATATCGGGTCAGCAATGAGGAACAACATTCGACTCTAAATTTAAATCTTCAGGGTCGTTTTTTGGCTGGCAAATTTACTCTCTTTGGAATTTAGAGGTTGATTCTCATCATTGTTGCAGATACCACTTAGACCTCTGACAAAGAAATGAAAACATGTCATACAACTCGCAGAGAGCTCACTAGATGGCGTTGTCTTTATGTGTCTGAGCCTGCTTTGAACGATCACTGGTTTCAAGTATACTCGTTAGTTTTCAAGCTGGTACTTACGGCTAACTCATTGTCTATTGTAAGTAAAACCGCACGTGCTACTTAGCTGCATTAAAAAAGGTTCGGTCACTTTAACCGGTTATTGTAGTAGCACGTGCGGTTTTACTTACAAGAGACAAAGAGTTAGGCTTAAAGGGCCAGCTTGAAAACTAACGACTATACGTCTTATTCTGCCCTCAAAAGCGGTCTGCTTCGCGATTAGGCTGACAACCGACAATCCGATTGTCAATGTAACTGCCTCGCAATCTGATTGTCCATGCGGATGTGTTGTTGATTGATTTTTAATTGAGCTTTTTTAATGAAAGAAACGATAAATTTGAGAAAAGACGGGTTTTGACATGGAAATTATAGCGCGGGTATGCAATATTTAACACTATTGCCGCGCCGTAAGGTCGCTAATGTGTCACAGGGACCTGTTAAAAGGTTTGAATGTACACATCATCGCATGTATTATCTTTGTGTTGTACAGACTAAAAATGGAGTAATTCACTAACAAATTAATTTAAAATTGGAGGAATTACTAAATGTGTTCCGTAGATTCCAACTGTTTTGAAAGACGCGTGTGAGATATGGACCCTTGTATGTAATTAGATATGTAAATTAGTATAGTATGAAATGTAATAACATTTGGAATCTACTGACGCACAACTTTTTTGCAGTTTATATTATGGTTTGTATTGTACAAAGAAATAATACAGTTACCAACAAAAGTAGTTAAGTAGAAGATCAAATGTGCAGATCATCGTTTTCATGGCAATTTTGCTGCTAACTGTACATTAAGCTCAAATAAAAATCAATCAATGATCAATCGCATTGCCAACACATAATTTACTAAACGGGAGGACCCGACTCCGACTGTACCAATCGCAAAATCTGGCGATTGAAGTCCTACAGTCTCTTTCACGCTTGCCAAGACTGAACAAGCTCGAAAGAGATAGCGTTATGACTTCAGTTTCCAGTTGCGGTTATATCGTATCGCGAATATTTTAAGTTTTCACTTCGTATTGTTACAAATAAGGACGGGGTCGATCGAGTTGATTGAATGTATGTAATCGAATGAAATGCGTATTAACGGTCGACTAACGTGTCTAAGTGGCCCCTCGACTGCTACAGACCGCTTAGCATGTCGGCCCGGCCACGACATTGCGCGACCGGCGACTGCGGCGGCGGCAACCATAGGTTGGAGCGGGACACAGCGATCGGACCTTTCGTTCCCACCTATGGTTGCAGTCGCCACCGCCGTCGCCGGTCGCGCAATGTCGTGGCCGGGCCGTAACTTGCGATATCATATCGAGCACGACTTCAAGTATGGACGCAAGCAATGCAACGCAAGTGATGCTAAGTGGTCAGGTTTGTAGTGACAGAGACTGACGCTCCGACGTTGACGTCGCAAGTCATTAACTTTATATACAGGCTGGAATAAAGAAACTTGATAAATAAAATATCCTTAACATTGAATATAGCCAATAGAGTTGTTTTCTATAAACTGAAAGTGTCTCACAGTGGTCATGAAAATTTTCGGAAATATGTAGAAAAACGAAGTCAAACATTTTAAAGGTTAATTATTTTAATAAACAAAGTCATTAGAAGTTGATGTCATCGTCTTAATGGATAATACATATATATGTATAGGTAACTGTCAAAAATAAAATATCAATTATGACCCAGTCACAATGGTTAAATCTCAGTGCCTATTGCATTTAAACTTTTATCTGATCTTTAATCGTATTTGTTATACTCGCTTGGTTTATTCCATCCTGTATACCCATGCAAAGCCTAAACACGTAACGCATGCTCGACGCTGACGCCGACTGCCACACATTGGTTAACCCTTTTATTAACGGAATGAAATTATCCAAAATAGAACCCTATCTCTTTGAAATAAAGTTCAAAATAATTGTGGGAAATATCCGTCTGCCTTATAAAACTTAATACATATGTATGACGTTCGGCGTCAGCGTTTAGCGTGCATTTCCTGGCCGGAAAGCGACGGACGGTGGCGAGAACGAGCGGCCTTAGATAAGGATGAAGCACAATATTTTCACTATGAAATAATGTATGTTTTAAAACGTCTTACAGACCGCCGCGGCCTGCGGTGGCGGCCCGTTCATTTAATGGTCTCTATAGAAATTGTCTCTGACTATCGATATCGATTTTACTCCAAAATAGTTATTTACGATACAAGTGCGGAAAAGAGGAAATTACCTATTCGCATGTGTATCGTACAACGTTTTACAGTACATATGGCCCTTTAAACTTTTGACATACGCATGAAAAGTGATGTTTCACGCACTAGTGCGGAAAAGTAGGACCATATGTACTGTAAACTAATATTCTGATTTAGTTACGGTCACGGACTCTACAAAAAAAATTTGATTGAGGGAGTCGTGAAGTCTAAGAAAAATTTTTTTTTACATATAGGAAACTATAAGTCTATTACTAGAAGAATGTTACTCTATATACTTATCTGTTTTATAAGACTGTTTGTTTCTTAATAAATAAATAAAAATAAAATAAAAAAAAATCGAGACTGAGTTTGACACCTGAAGTTGATAACGATGTATGCAATGCATGCGGTTCTAAATCAGATACACGATTTTTTCTTAGACTCTAAACTTTTTTGTACAACTCGTGTTTATTACTCATGCCATAGCTCCGGCGTGTGAGCGGGACATCATAGCGCTGTCTCTCTTATACACCGGAACGTGAAGACCCCCTAATTCGTTTCTACGAAAGCACCGCTACCGCGGGTCGCAGCGGTCTGAAAGACCGTGGCCTGTACGCCGAGGCCGCGCTAGGCTAAGTGCAGTTTGTGTTATGTATACTTTACCGCGTACCATGTGGCGCCCGCATGATTATATGAACATTATGTACTGGAGACTCCTTGCTAATGTATTTCCTTTTGTATATATTAAAGTTAGGATTAAACTGCATCTTGTTTTTTTATATCCTTTTGAAATAAGCTGAAAATATCGTACGAGACCTAATAGACTAGCCAAAGTGCAAGGGGCCCGAAAAAAAAATGTTTGGGCAGTGTCTGCAGCAAAACTAGCTAAGCGGGCGAGGTGTTCAAAATGTATGTACTGAACACAAATTTATTATTAAGAAAACAAGAGCGTATGCACCTTTCCCGCTTAACAAGTTTTGCTGCTGACGGTACACGTCGATTCAAGAAAGCTATCGAGAATATAATGATTACATATCAAAACCATTTTTTTTTATTAATGACATATCGGTTGGACAAATTCTTATTAAGAAAAAATAAGCTACAAATTGAACACACTGTGATTAGATTGAACTACTTCTCTCGCTGTTCATAGGGTTCTTATTCTACTGAAATGAAACAATTTGTTAGTTTCTCATCATTTTGATATATTTTAATAAAAAAGATCATAAGTAGCAGTGGCTTAGCGAGGCGAGAAACGTAGTGGTTCGTCTGCCGAATGTGACGTCATACATGATAGAGACAGACGACTAAATAATATAGACTGGTAATCTTTATTCAAGCAATTATTATGTTCGAAGAACGGCTAAGTTGCATCTGGTTTGATTAACAGGTGGTTTTATGCATTTGATTTTGTACTTTAACGCAAATGGAATAAAGTCTATATTTTATATAGCATCGTACCATTAGGTGGTGGTACGATGCTTGTAATATACCTAGATTTTTATTATAATAATATAGATAATTGAACGTATTAAAAACCATCATCGTAAGAGACAAAGTAGATGTTTCTAAGATGGTCTTAGATGGTCGTCGACACTTGATGCCGAGGGAAATTTGCTCTCCAAAACTAATCGAGCTACGAAGAGTTGCTAATAAATGGAAGACAGCAATTCCAGACTCCCAATGTTCTGATAATTGACAACTCAGTCGAGTTAGAATGGCTATTAAAATTTATTGGTGGCCTTGAAATATTAAGACATTTGAAGGATTAATACCTTCCGTCGAATCAAGTGTAGTCTTTTACCTAAATGGCGCCGTTCTCGTCAGATTCCAGTTACAAATATGTGTTAAGTACAATCGCTATTTCTACATGAAGATTGGTAGTCTGTATTATTTAGTCGTCTCTGATAGGGGAGCGCACGCTCCGAGCGCCGCGCGGCCTGCGCCGGCGCCGGACGAGGGTCCGGTCTCTATACGGAAGGCGTACCGATTTTAAACCGTTTCGTCTTCAACAACTTGTAGAAAAAATGATAAAATTGACAAGTTGCAAGTGATGAAGGATCATAAGCTGGAATCGCAACGAGAGTTTGCGGGGTTGCCAAAATATCTGGACGGAATTAAAATGTGATTTCGACGCAGAAGAAAATACAGTAGAGATAAAAAATCTCAAAATTCAAGAAGTTGGGAGGATTTTAAACCTTGTAGGTACTAAATAGGTATAAATATTTCGGGGAAATCCAGACATTTCTACCATCTGGCAACCCTATGTAAGGGCACGTTTACACAGAATGTAGCCATCCATTGACACTGGCGAATGCAGCAATCGACCTAGTGTAGTTGTGTCACCGGACCGGTCCGGGGCCGGCGGCGGGACGCGCGTAGCGATAAACTTTACAAACATTAACAAGACCACTAACACACCGCGCCGGGCTTCGCGCCAACTCTTACTGTTGACACAGTATTTATATTTAGTCATTTATTTACAGTTGTATATGATTTAAACAAGTCTATAAGGAGATATAATAATTATTTAAAATTATCAATTAATCAATAAAATCTCAGCTAATATTTGGCTTGTCAATTATCCCATTGATGATGGCATTATATGCATATTATATGTATTGCGGAAGGCCAGTAAAAGCAAATTGTGAATCATGGTGCTTCACAAAAAAGGTATTATCGTCGACGGTAATCTTTTTTTATGTAGGGAATTCGGAGATACCATGGATATACAAACGAATTGACAGTTGCCTTCCACATTTAGTTAATTCCAAAGACAAATGTGGTCAATTTTACAAACCTAAAGTGGCAACACTGAAGAGTTTCACTGGGGATTCACCATTGCAAAGATACTTTTTTTCCAACATAATATATATATTGTCGTCAGTAGTCAGTATAGATACTGCCGATTTAAATTACTCATAAAATTTTAGTTTACAGCTTTGTGAAATGCGTTTACCCTACCGATTGTTAGGTTTAACTGTTGAAAAGGTCAAATATAATCAAGCAGCAGGAGCGGTCGCGGCCGGCGCGGCTAACATATAAACATCTCTACTTAATTCATTCATTCATAAGTGTAACAATAAAATATTCTCCAAGCGTGTATAAAATGTAGCCTCCTGATTAGATGATGCCGTTGTAATACAAAAGTCTTGGTCGGTCGTGTACTATAGATAAAAGAGAAGGTGGAAACAAACGTGGGGAGCTTTAAAACGTGTGTCTAATAGTCGTCACTTATAATAACTTTATACAAACTCTTAGAATGTCAACAATATCCTAGTCTATAATATCAGCCGGCGACTAAGGCGGCAAGCGGCAGGCGCAGTGGCGCCGCACTAATGCAGGAGCGAGACCGCGATATCGAAGGCCGAACATACGATATCTCCATTTCTCTCGAGCTCACAAAGCTTTGGCCGACTTGGAGTCGGCATACATCAAATATATTTAC
Source organism: Cydia splendana (assembly GCF_910591565.1). Lineage (NCBI taxonomy): Eukaryota > Metazoa > Arthropoda > Insecta > Lepidoptera > Tortricidae > Cydia > Cydia splendana. Next base: position 14,830,145 of record NC_085973.1, read on the forward strand.
TGAATAGGTATTTATAAAACACTAAAATTATGATATTACTTTTAGTTATTATTGCTCAATTCCTTACATGCCTAAAGCCTATTAAATTTAGTTGTCTTTGGTTTTACTGCTCCTCAGCTTATTATCCTAGCATGCATGCTAAGGAGCCCGGGTTCCGCTATGGAAACCTAGTAGATATCTGTATCTGTTACTTATCTCAAAAATTTCACAAGCATTGATTTTTCTGAAAGCGGCTGTCACCTCATATAAAGTTCCAACCTTTAGGTAAGTACATTCTATCAATTTTCGTACAGTACCTACGTGAGGTGTTTAGTCTAGGACATATTCTTTGCATGATTACTTGAGTGATATGATATAAAATGTAGATATCGTAACTTCGGCATACGAATTTCGAGGTACAGGCCCAAGCCCGCCCCGACCGCGCGCGGCGGGCGGACAATTCCTAACTTAAAGAGCCTTTTCACATTATCCGATACCATATCGGTATTGGACTTATCGAATCTGTAGCTGGCATCGAATCATAAAATTCTACAAACTTCCGATATTATCGGATTAACTTTAAAACAAGTGAAACGCACTATAACCAACTATATCTACGGTTATTCCCAGCTGTTAATACCAAGTTGTTACCAGGGGTAAAAACTGGAATTTTTGTCTCCGCTGTTATCACTGGGAATGAGTCATAAAATGTCCCAGTAAGTAAATAGTTACCACCAAAGTGCAAAAAACTTGATAGTAACAGTTGGGAATAACCAACTATACCTATTCAAGATCACGCGCTGTGATACGCGCCCCAAACAAAATATCCTTTTCTCAAAAATGGACGGCAAAGTCGACTTTGCCGTTTAAAAAATTGGTCGCGAAGCGCGTAGTTTATGATCAGTCAAAAATTCAAAAGTTAAAAACATTGCAGTCTCGATTTTAGGACTGCAATGTTGCATACAAATTCCATTATTTGACGTGTTCCAAACTTTTTAAAAGTTGTAATGGCCATATCAAATGAAGGCACAGGCCCATTAGACAGCCAAACAGATGATTAGTACTTATAATTATAATGTTGGTATCCCGACTAATATAAATAGGTTGGCGTATTTTCGGCAGAAAAATACACTTCTATTTTTTAATAAAAAAAATAAAAAGGCGGCAAGGCTAATTTTGTCAATAGTTTCTACTTTTTTCTGTGAAAATATATACGTATAAAGAACGTTGCGTTTGTAAAATATTTCTATTATATTTATATATCTTGCATCATTTTTGAGAAAAGCACTATTATATGACTCGGATTCAATTAAACGGACTCCCAAGGTCGTCCGTTTAATACGAATCCTCAGCCTGCAAGTAGCTACTTCCGAGCCTCGACAATAATGTACTATTACCTGCCAGACCTCTGTCATGGTTGCCGTATCGATATCGGACAATGTGAAAAGCGAATAATTAAATACATGTTCTGTTCCGATACGTCTGATATCGTATCGGTGCGCGACGCACTAACAGTCATATCACGAGATATTTTACAGAGGAGTTTCAGGGTCCCGGGGCGCCCGGCGCGCATCGGCGCCGGGCGCCGCCGCGCGCTACACGAAGTCGCGCCGGCGCGCCGCCGCCGACGCCGCTGCAGACGCCGACGCCGACCCCGGCGGGCTGCCCGGCGCTGAGCCCGGGGTCGTCGGCGTCGGGACTGCTGGCGCTGCGCCCTTGCTCCGCGCCTGGAATTACACGACACAAAACGGTAAATAATTTGTCTATTTCATCTTAGTATCCTGGTTTAGGTACAGGTATATAAATCTATAGGTGAAAAAAAATTAAGAAAAAGTTAATCACCTTAGACCTCCGTTTTCTTGCGGCGGTGTCAGCGGGTGCGCGCGGTTCCTCGCCGTCGCCAGCGTCGGCGCCCAACCGCGTCGCTAACGCCGTCAGCAATTCCTCTACGCGACCGAGCTGCAAATACGTTACATTTATCAATTGATAGCTCGACCATATACTTGTAACTCGTGTAAATAACTAGATTAGTCTCTAAGGCCCACTTGCACCATCCCAAACCCAGTGTCAAATTGTACTGGTAACCATGGTAACTCCAGGTTTAATCGGTTAACCCCGGGTTAGTAGAATGGTGCAAGAGACCCTAAGAAAACGCGTTCAATTGTACAGCCGCCATCAGATATATCGGAGCGGCCAAGGTGCTCACAAATATCTGAATACGCCTCTATTGCCAAGTAGTTAGAGCGCGTGTTCAGATATTTTGAGCACCTCGGCAGCTCCGATATATCTGATGGCTATATCGGAGCTGCCGATACTCTGGAATTAACTGCGTTAAGTCAACTTTCTATGTCAAGTGTAAAATGAAGTTTTAGTGTTCAAGTTACTAGATGGATAAAACATATCTCTAAGTGAAATTTAGTAACTAATATCAATGTACCTACGGTTTCGCCGTTTGCCTATAAGTCTCACCTTCTGCTGCAACCGTTGCACCTCCGTCCGTACATCGCGTCGCAACTCCATCAGAGCGGCCTCGTGCGCCGACGCCGCCGCCGCCGTGGTCGCCGCCGGAGGAGCGGACGCGGGGGCGGGCGCGGGCGCGGGCGCTGGAGCGAGCGCGGGCGTCGGGGCGGGCGCGGGCTTGCGCTCCTCCAGCTCCTCCTCGATCGTGTCCTGCCGCCCGCTGCCACCGCTGCCGCCTAAGGCACTGAGCGCGCTCGCCGATCGCGCCTTTGCAAACGTCGCCTGTGCAAACAATATTATTAAGATGTACGGGTAAGGTAACAGCTTCTTACCTATTATGATCGAAGAATGTCATCAATTTGTCTAAACTTTAGATAGGCTTCTTACGATACTAACTTTAAAGGATAGGGTAGTAACGGGAGCAGTCGTGGTGGCGACAGTTGTCGTCGCTGGGGTCGGAGCTGCTGCAGCAGCAGCAGCAGCCGCGGCGAGCGAAGGCCGGTCGCGCGCGCTAAGGCTACGCGTGAAGGCGGCGCGCGGCGCGTCGCCCGCGTCTAAAGAGCCGCCGGCGAGCAGGCGGCCCCACTTGCCGCGCGCGGCGGCGGCGGCGGCGGCGGGCGCCGGCGCGGCGGGCGGCGCGGCGGCCGGCTCGCCGCGCTCGGCGTCACTAGCCGGCGCCGGCGCGAGTGACGGCCGCGGCGCGGGCGCGGCGGCGACGCTGCGCTCGCGACGGAAGCGCGAAAATATCTTGCGCACGAGGTGGTCCTGCGCTTGCTCGAGTTGGGGCTCGCGTTTGCGTCGCTCCATCAACTCGCGCTCGCGACGCACATCTGCCACCTAGTGTACAATAAAAATATACTTATGACATCTTACAAAATATACTTATGACACCAACCGACCACAGATATCGACCGATATAGATATAGTCTGTCAAGCAAAGTATGTCAGTAGCAATGTACAGCAAAGTGAAGTAGGGCAACACTCAAAGAGCAGTATTGCGCTAAGAAAAGCAGCAATGTACATCGAACCAAAACAAGTAAGTATCATAACATATTTAATTACACAAACAATTACCGCGATATAATTTCATTGTTTTTACCTTTAATTCCGACGTTTCAGCTGAGTTGCACCAGCTGTGGTCACGGAAAGACTGACGTCCCAACAAATGTCAAACATTAAACTAAACAAATACTAAACAAACAAAACTAAATATTAAACATTAAACTTTAACGGGTAGCTGCAATTTCTTTGTCTACCCCGAACATTTTTATAAACTAATTTCGGGTAGTTTAGTGGTGTTTTATTAATATCTCCGTTGACATTTGTTGGGACGTCAGTCTTTCCGTGACCACAGCTGGTGTAACTCAGCTGAAACGTCGGAATTAAAGGTAAAAACAATGAAATTATATCGCGGTAGACCCGTTTGTGTAATTAAATATGTGTACAAAACGCGAGAGTTTAAAGTATCATAACCTCAAATTGTACAAATATTTACGATCAACGAGCACGATTGTACATTTTAGGCACCTTGACTTTGCTTCAGTTCATGCACAATCTTATTTAATATATTGGTATTTAGCAGAAATTTCTCTAGAAGCAACGATTCAGAATGTAAACAAACAAGATGGCTATGATTCACGATCCACATTCCACGGATAAAACACAGATGATACTCGATTTTGGAATTATTCGAAAACAGTGTTGCTAACCCGCGATTTTTCAAATTTGCCGCCTTTTGCTACTGACAAGATTTGCTTGACCAAGTATAGATACCTAGCAAAGACATATGTAACTCCGTATAAGATGAATAAAGTCTAAGGAAAAAACGTGCCTCGGATGTCAAGAAAAAGTCATTCTCGGACAGATGGCTCACACACCTTTGGCCTATCCTCGGCTAGATGGCGGTGACGACACCGTTTCATATTTAACAATTTTAACACATTAGGTATCAGTGAATGAACATGGGTCAAAATGATATAAAAATAATAAGCTCATTTATCCAAATATATTAATGTTTTGATAGTTTTATACGTTTTCATTTTGAGTTTTGGTCGTGTGTCGATAGATGGCAGTAAATTTACTGTGACTACAAAATTTACTATGACAGGACCCCTCTATACTATCTATTCTCTTTGTACCTAGTAAAGTAGCTATCAACAGCTGAGAGACAAGTTCATAGACGAAGTCGAAGCAATAGTCTTACCTTGCGGAAAATAAGTCGATGCCGCAAATTGTATGTCAGTGTCAGGTTCCTCGCGAAGCTGTTCGCGAAGGCCTGGTAGAAGTCCAGCACCTCCAGCAGCCGGTCGCGCTTGATGGTGTGCAGGTCGCAGTACGTCAGCGCGCGGACGTTGGCCGCCGACTGGCCCACTGCGCTGTCCTTCCAGAACGAGTCGCCGAACACGTCGCCCTTGCCTGACGACAGTTGGATGGTTAAAGAGAGATTTAGGTACCTAGTCTGTCTACCTGATTGCAAAATAAATAAATAATATATTAAGAATAAGAATAATTTATTGAGAAAACTTTATTACTAATGTTACATATTGAAAGCGGTGATATTGGTAACAGCTGGGATTTGTATTCCCATGAATCCAACACGTGGTATTAGACGTGGGTGGATTACACGTGGTTTGTTACAAGGGTAACAAACCTTATTAATATTTTCTGTGTAATAACCGATGGGAAAAATCCCACCTGTTATCCAATAGTAGCAAAATGGTGTAACAGGTGGGAATAACTCCACCTGTATGGGCTGTATGGAACCTGTGTTTGGAAGTAGGTACTGTTAAGAAATACGTATCTATAAAACTTTTACAGTTTACTAAAGAGTGTCTACCACGACTTGCAGGTATTTCTTAGTTAATCGTGCCATATAGGTATACGATTAAATGAAAGACTTTTTTGTTCTTGAATAGTCAACCAACGAGGTTTGATCACATAATCCCAAATTTATCTAGTTGTTTGCACTCACCTAGGATAGCCACGACCTCATCATCCTGTATGACCTCGAGGCTGCCCGTCACAATGAAGCACAGCGAGTCAATAGACTCCCCGGTGTGGTAGAGCAGGTCCCCGGGCGCCGAGTGCGACATGTGAAAGTGCATGGCCAGCGCGCGCAGGCAGCCGTCGCTCGCCAGCCGGAAGGCCGGGTGCTCGTTGAACACCTTCCGGTTCAGGTGCACGCAGATATCCGCCTTCATATCCTTCGGGCAGTAGTTCAACACCTGCCGATACGAACAGCCCCGCACAACCCTTTTATTTAGCTTCAGTCAGGCATTTAAAGTTAAATCACTTATAGATTGGAACTCAGCTCACCTTATCCGTGTCCAGTCCTTTAGTCATCGCCCAAGTGGAGACCACGTAGTCCATAACGCGCTCGCTGAGCGCCTTCGGCACTTCGTGCAGCTTCATGAACTCCCGCACGTTGTTGAGCATGTCGTGGTACTTGGCCGTCGCCGACGTCATCTGCTGGATGATGGTGGTGACGTGCCCGAAGATGGTCGCGTACAGCAGCGCTGCGGACACCTCGGCTCAGTGCCTGCTCTCTCGCTCGTCACCGCGGAGGGCGCGCGCGCACCGCTCGGGCGCGCGCGGCCCGCGACCGACGCGTTACCTCGCGTCCGCTGCCGCGCCGCCGCCGCGCCCGCCGTCGCCGGCCCGGCCCCGCTGTTCCTAGTGCTCGCGACCCATCGCCGGCCTCTTACATCGATCAAACAGACAACGACAAGCATGAACATTTGCTACGAGAACTAATGCATGCAGTTTAATTGAGAAAATGTTAATGTTTCGCCCTCCTCCGTTTAGTCAAGTATTAGCGAAGGGCGATGGAGGCGACGGGGGTCGGCCAGTATACTTAGTTTTGATCCGGCTAGGCTCGAGCGGGCGCGGCGAGGGCACACGGGCGCTCCGACCACACAGGTGACGCGTTAGACGCTTCGTGGGCCTGCACAAGGACGGGAGGGGACGGCACACGGGGACAACTCAAACAAACAAACGACGCGACGACATTAAATCAACACAAACAGATGAAATGAAATACGTACACCGAGCGACGCGGCTGGTAGCGGTGCTCGACACACCACACACACTGTGCGACTGGAAAACAAACAAAACGGCTAGCATATCGACAAACAAATTATACGGAAACACAAAAAACAGATAAGTGATTAATCGAGTAGGTAAGTAAATTATTGAAATGTTTATAGACTCCGGTTAAGCTATCTCTGTACCGACTTTGACAGAATAAAGTGTGGAAGTATCATAGTAGGTACCTAAACGTACGTCATATTTACATAGACATTGGACTTTTATGATATATATGCCACTTCCACTTTGTCATTGCCAAGCCCGTTCAGAGTTAGCTTGGTCCGGCTCTATGTAAGATGGAGTGGCGATGAAGGCGGAGGGCGGGGAGGGCGCGGCGCCCGTCGCAGAGTGAGCTGCGCGGGGGTCGCGCGGGGGACGGGACAGTGCTCCGGCTAATAACAGAAGAGTCCGGCACCTGCTACAATCATCATGCAGATGGTGAAGATCTTCTCGTTATCGGTCTCGGCGGCGACGTTGCCGAAGCCCACGGAGGTCATGCAGGTCATGGTGAAGTAGAGCGCCGTCACGTACATGGTCTTGCGCGAGGGCCCGTTCACCAGCTCGGGCCCGTCCGACTCGTTGGACCACACGTAGGAGTACGGCGTTTGCGTCACGTTGGCCAGCTTCCACAACCACGAGTACTGCAGGCCCGAGTCGGCATCCGAGCGCCCGATGCTGTACCACACGCACGCCAGCCAGTGCGCCACCAGCATGTAGAAACACAGCAGCAGGATCAGCATGGCCGCGCCGTACTCCAGGTAGCGGTCCAGCTTGCGCACCACGCGCCCGAGCCGCAGCAGCCGCACCACCTTCAGCGCCGAGAACAGGCTGCCGATGCCCTGCACACACACACATCGCCTTGTATACCTGTTCCGTACGCTACAACACCGAGCATGCACACACGCACGACACCGACACACCGGCGCACACTCACGTCCTCGTCGTGGTCGAACGCGTTGAACACGTCGTACGGCAGGCACGACAGCAGGTCGATCAGGAACCACGACTTGAAGTAGTTCTTGCGGATGACCTTGGGGTCGCTGACGACCTCTCCGCCGGCGCCCACGAACGTGGTGTGGAAATTGAGCACGATGTCGATGAAGAAGACGACGTCGACGATGGAGTCGATAACCAATAAGGAGACATCTTCGGAGGTTTTGTTCTTGAAGGCTACGTTGTATGGGACCATGATTGCGGTGTAGAAGGTGAGGCAAAGGATGATCCAGTCCCAGATGGCCTTGAAGGCGCAGTAGTGTAGCAGGATGTGCGGAGGGGTCTTGGGCGCCTCCTGCCGGTACTGCGGCAGCACGTCGCCGGACAGCGACATCACCTGCAACAACCACGCTCCAGCGATTCATGCACGGCTCCGCAGGGTGCCCGCCACGAGCCGCATTACCACAATATTCCAACAATTGTAATATGTGCTGACAGATAAAAAAGATGGAAGCATATAAAAATACCTACTGTACACGTGACGACATGAAGTCTGAAGAAAGATTGCGTTATGAAGTAACAGCGGCCGTGTCAATTTTTTATCAATATTTACAATTCCATTAGTCAGCTCCGACGCACTATCCAATTTTTAAAGTACATTGGAGATACCGATATATTGATGGTAAAGTGTATCGAGATGGAACTTTAATGTGAAGTGAAGTTGACCGAGCAGAAGATTTAAGCGTGATACTTTTAGCTAATCAATGTTATGCCTGCATTTAGCGGACATTGATTGTTAATGGAAATGATCAATCAGTATATAATACATGTTGTAACTGTGTTTTTATTTACATTTCCCGGTCCTGTCAATGTCAACGCCGGTCTTTGAAAATTGGATGGTGTACTCACTACTCGTGTGGCCGCAGGTCGCCAGGCCTAGTGAAGCTAGAATACAGATACAGTATAGAAGAAGTAAGATAGCGTGCTCGTACATGGTGGGGTTGTGTACTGACATGCGCGAGGTGGCTCTGCCGCTGCGGCTCCTTGAGGGCCGGCAGCGCGGACACTAGCACGGAGCGCGAGCGCGTGACGGAGCGCGCCAGCTTCGCGAATTTTGACAGCCCCGCTGTAACACACGTCAGGCAGTACCTTTCAGCTGAGTTGCTTTGGTTAAGGGCCATCCCACGTTCGCCATCGCGTCGGCGTCTAGTCAACTCTATATGGATGCTGCTCGACGCAACGTTAGCGCAACTGCGCAGCGACGCGACGCCATTTTCCATAGCGCTGACTAGACGCCGACGCTCAAAAGACGCTAGTGTGGGGTCAGACACTTAGTAGGTACCTTTCGGTTAAAATGCTTGGGTGTTTTGAAGCTCATTGAATTAAAACAATACATGAAATAGGTACACCCCTTTTAGCTAAGATCTTAGGTGCTTTGGAACAATAGAATTGGTTCAAGGTAGTTCAGTTTATTTTTTAACCGACTTGCACCATTTCACTAACCCGGGGTTAACCGGTTAAACCTGGAGTTACCAAGGTTACCAGTACAATTTGACACTGGGTTAACGGTTTAACCGCTTAACCCCGGGGTAGTGGGATGGTGCAAGTGGCCCTTAAAAGTCCAAGAAGGAGGAAGTTCTTTATTCGGTTGTTCGGTTTTGTTTTGTTTGAAAGGAGTTATAATCATACCTATTTGGTACCTAGGTGGCTAAAACCTAGGTGAAAACTCACAAAGGGAATCCTTGTCAATGAAATGGAACACAATTACTTTTGTCGTAATGGACGATGTGTATTTATTACCTCCTCTATGGGTCATCATAGAGTTGTGGAGTCCCTGCAATAGTATGTGACAGAAGTCGTTTTTACCTCCCTTGGGGTCGTCCTGGTCGATGGGCTGCTTGAGGGCCGTGATGTCGCGGAAGGTGAGCAGGAACAGCACCACCAGCTCGCGCTCGTTGCGGATCGGCGCCACGTGCACCAGCAGCCATAATGGGGTTCCTGCAATAGAGATTTTCTGTGACAGAGTTTCGGAAGAGTATCGGGATTGATGTGGCTATCTAAAGTTTCCAAATTTTTTTCTTAAGAAGGTTTCCAGAAATGTTCAGGATTATAGAAAATGTTCCATGAGTATCCTAGTGATTAGACTAATCAGAGACAGCGGCAACCGCGTTACAGCTTTGGTCAAACGCTACTCATAGCCTGAAATAAAAGAGGCTTGAAGGCTTATTCAAACTTGTTGCCCTGTTTAGAGTTAAACCAAGAAAAGTCTGCAAAGATTTTGACAGCACACGCAGTGCAGGTGTTATTTTAAACGTCAAACTTCTATGAAATTATGACGTATAAATAACACTGGCACTGCGTGTGCTGTCCAAATCTCTGCAGACTTTTCTTGGTCTAACTCTACGCATTGATTAGTGTTTAGTGCGAGTTTATATATTTGATACTAATTGCATGTGTTTACTAAGCCATATTTTGGTAGTCTTAAAGATAAAATATGACGCATAATAATAATACGCAGATACACAAGACATAAATCTTTCGAGGCCCATTATTGACTACACTGTAGGGTTTCAGATTAGGTTCCGCACGTGAGGTTAAACGCGCACGACCTAGGCATTGCTTGGCTTACTGCATATTTATAGCCATGGAATCATAGCAGACACTAGGTAAATATGTCAAGAGTAAGTCACAAGTGAAGATCAAGAGCACAATAAAGTCCGCTATGTGAGACAGTGTCTTTATAAACGCCATATTTTCAATTTGATATGAAAAAATAATTTATTTACATACAAGATATATACAGTAGTACTAATACTAAACGGAATTAATAACTATCTTAAATCTAAAATACGCTCCTGACGCATTGTACCAAGGATGCTGGCGGCATTTCCTCACTGTATCTAAATGCTGATAAGTTGTGCGAGGTAGCCGCCAGCTCTTTGGTCACCAGTTACGCCAACCAGACGCTTCGCGATTTCTGCGAAGAACTTGTGCGCGCTGGGACCCCATGATTTGATATTAATGATAACATGGTCACACTTTGTCAACAAATGCCATACATACATTGGCTTAGTCCAACTCTACTATACCTATCATCATCATCATCCTGTCCTGGCCGGTTTCGGCCACGGCGACTGGGGTTGTACTAGTTATTGAGAGCGACGATCGTGAGCTCTTAGGTGACTGACGTAGCCCATCTCCAACAAACCCTCCGACAAAATTGTAGTTGATGACCGCAGGTGGTCGGGCCTTTAACTCGTCGCGCTTTGCGTCGAGTTCCACTCCGCCTCTGCTCTTCGAAGGCTTGCACTTTTGTGTTCACTGTATGCCTCCACTTCGGCCGATCTTGTGCCGACACTATCACTATACCTATACTAGGTCTTCGAAGGAGGAAGTTTTCCGGATTTGTTTTCATGTATTCTGTAATTTCTGTTCCGCGTTTTCTCGAAAACAGTTGAAGTTGGAATTTATGAAATTGGTTTTTTGTTTGTTTTTTTGTTGGGGAAGGAAACTTCTGTGCTATGTAGTTTATCAGTGGGTCTAATTGGCATTGGATAAGTATCAGATGATGGAATCCTGGAGAAATCGACAGAACTCTTCAAATATTTGAAGTAAGTAAATTTAAGTATAGTGATTTGGAGTACACAGATCGTGCAACTTTACTCTCTGAAAGCACCATTTGGTGAAGTGAGTGTGATAATGAAAACCTCAATATAGTGGCATTTTAATAAACTGTGTAGTGAAAATGGTGTTTTATAAAGGTTGGATGGTTTTTTGACAACCTAAAAAGGCATTCCAATTTTATTATCAAAGGTACCTATAAATTTTGATTTACACCTACAACTTCAGTGCTATTAAACGTCGGGACTGAATTTACAGGTGTTCGGATTAAACTCCTGACCTATTTCCCTCTTTTGATGGTAAACTCGGACGTAAAAAGCGTTTTATGTTTCTACCGGAACCGGAAAAGCGTTAAGATGAGGAGGGAAAGGATTACAGGCTTAGCTGGCGCCAACATTAATTTGACATTAATACGCAATGACAAGGGTTGATTCGTCGGCTGAGTGGGCATAATATCTTCATTTTACTTAGATTTTCCTTTCAACAAATCACTGATTTTAACCTTAACCTAATAAAGGCCAGGCCATGGTATAATAATATACTCCGTCTGGTACTCTCTTCCCGTCTTTTCGTGGTCACGTGACTGACACAAGCCTACGTCATCATGCGACAGCGCTATATGATAATATGCGATAGCGCTATATAAAGTGGCAATGTTATTGTGACGTAGGCTTGTGTCACTCTGGGAAGAGAAGCCCATGTTTTATTAGACTATGGGCCAGGCCGAGGAAAGCGTGGTGTACTTAGGGCATACTGAAAATTCCTGGACTGGCCACTTAGGAAAAATAAGTCGTCTCATATATCAGAATCCAGAAATTTTCAGTACCACGTATGACAGAGGCGCTTTATTCGCACACGTTTTCGGATTGCAGCAAAATATGTTACTTTTGTTAAAATACAAGATATTGTTGCAAAAGATTTGAATTCAAGTGTCGTTTGCTCTTCGCATGGTGAATGTCCTCGCAACGAGAGATGCAGCCAATTTACATTTACAATATGGAAATCCATCGAGCTACGGAAACGAGCCGTTTAAGCCGTAAACAGTAGCTAAATGTGCTTAATGGGAGCCGTCAAGCCGAAAGCCTCACTGCCCAAACATATTCTCACTACCTTTCAATTGTTATTCTATAATACACCTTATTTTCTTGCAGTAGAGTACACTGTACATTCTGAGTACATTAAAAAAATGCGTTCAATAATACACCTTGTTTCCATGCAGTAAGGTAAGGTGCAGGTTTGGAGTAGGTAATTAAATTTAGTTACGGTGCGCCGCTGTCCGTACAGCGTGTCCTAACGTTGTAGTGACGTGACACGTAAAAGACAACACGTGCACGCTAGGGTGCCTCTTATTTCTAGGAAATTTTTATTTCCTTTTCTCTTAATACCTATGTATTTTGTGAGATTTTATGCATCGTCAATAACATTTTAGGGTCGCTAAAGTATAGGTGCCTAAAAAAGATTCGCGTCGAGAGGCCGGATCTCTTGAGTTCGGGAATGCTTGAAGTTGGGAAGATTGTAGGAAATAGGTACATACTTCCTTATAAATTTTCCTAAATAGGTACTGATCCTTATTTACCGTTGATCAGACCATCAATAAAATTATGCTTGCTGCAACTGGCCCGTAGTCCCTTTCTCTTAGCACCATAGCCCACCAAACATTAAGGCCCACTTCCACCATTTCACTAACCCGGGTTTAACCGGTTAAATCTAGATTTATGTACCATAGTTACCAGTACAATTTGACACTGGGTTAACGGTTTAACCGCTTAACCCCGGGTTAGTGGGATGGTGCAAGTGGGCCTAAGGGATTTTACCACAGCACAGTAGACAATTTTCCTAAAGCGTTACGTTTAAACATGACTTGGCTCAAAATTCCAACAAAAAAACAAATAACCCAATTAGCCGGCCCCGCGAAAAATGAAAACTTCTCGAAATAACAACCACCCTACAACAGTAATAAAATAAAATGCGAAAGGGAGCGGACAAATTTAATCAGACTGCAGGCCCGGACGCGGGGCGCGGGCCGGGGCCGTTTATTTATTAACACACGCTGCATAAACAACAGCGTGGGTTGATTGGGTCCGAGAACCGTTAACTGGCCTTTCGTACACCTTTTTGCAGCAAGATAAAGTTTGTAAAGCCTCGAAGTTTCTCGAAGAATAGTAAAATTCGTTGAATAAAAGACATACTGTAGAATTGAAAATTTAAGTAGCGCAATGGTCGTAGATGGTCGATGGTAACGGAGTACGGAGTCGTAAAGTAACGACTGCGTCGAATTTGGCCAAGACTGCAATAGTTCAATAAAGCTTAATCCTCTGTGGCATTAGAGCAGAACTTTGCTACGACGTAACTACTTTGCTTTGAGGACGCTGGATGCGGGTCGCTTCCAACCGGTACGAATGGAGGTCCAAGGGGGAGGCCTATGTTCAGCAGTGGACGTCTTATGGCTGAGATGATGATGATGATGATGATGATGATGATGATGATGATGATGATGATGATGATGATGATGATGATGATGATGATGATGATGATGATGATGATGATGATGATGATGATGATGATGATGATGATGATGATGATGATGATGATGATGATGATGGTGATGATGATGATGATGATGATGATGGTGATGACGATGATGATGATGATGATGATGATTATGATGATGATGATGATGATGATGATGATGAACTGATGATGTACTTTGCAGCACGTTACGAGCATGTTACGCACAGTGGAGAAAAATTGTCACGCATTCGCTCAGCATCTATCTACGGCTTCTGCGCACTGAAATTTGTTAGTCCTCTAGATCTTAGCGCTTCCCGATAATCCCGATTGCATTCTAAAGGGGACCTTAATCCCGATAAGTTGCGTAGCAAGCTCTAAATAGTTTTGACTAAACTAAAGCGACTAGCTGACCAGAGGAAAACCAGGATACAACTTGGAAAACTATCGGCTGGATTTGAACTTTAAGATACGTCAGTTAACAGGTCTAGAAATGATACGGATTAGATATGTCAGACATGTCAGTGTCTAAATGTGATCTTCAAACAAGAACGTCACTTTTGACACTGACACATCTAATCCATACAATTAGAGTCTGGCTACTGAAATATTACCCAATATTATGGCGGGAAATTCAAAAAATCTTGGGCCGGTCACACTGTGTGTAGTAGGAATTATAGTTGTGATACTAGAAAATATTTTTGATTTTCTGTGCACACGTAAGGTACCTAAGGAAATAAGTTAAATATACGTTGACTGCACTCAAAGTCAGCTCACATTAATTTCTACCACTATGTAAAGTATAGTCAACGACAAACACATATGATTACGTTCCAATGTTTTGATTTTATTGATATTTTACAGAACTTCTAGTTTATCCGTTTTTTTACACACTTTTCCTGTTTATGAGATTCAGGTATTAATAAATTCACATAATTAATCAAAGTTATAGGAGATAATGTTAGAAGTTTAGAACTAGCACTTAAAGTATCAAAATATTAATAGAGCACCAACCTACTAAATTGTTTCCGACTTGTAAACATTGCAGTTTTTCGTTATAAAACGCTTCACGTCGTTTCGCACATTGTCGTAATTGTTTACGAGCTTAAATAATAGGTTGCGGACCTCACTCGGTATAGTTATTATTAATATTATTTAAGTATTATTTAAAATAAACGCCTTATATACCGCGAACAATTTGAATGAATGACATAAATTGACAACAGACTTTTAACTTTTTTTAAAAGCATAGACAATTGGTGATGCAACAAGGAAATATCTGTCAACAAAATTTGGCTAGCCAGACTCTAACGTATCTTAAAGTTCGAATCGGGCAATAACTTGTTGATTTTCACGGAACTTACGTAATCAGATGATCTGAGTTCCGTGAAAATCAGTGCTACGAGCTACGGTTTGAACTTGCGACCATCGGTTTATAAGACGTCTAGAATGACCTGGTATTTTTCCACGGCTCACTTGGGGCTTGGGGAGCCTGGAGTCCTCTCGGCAACCTAGAAATGGCACAAGCACTAGTTTTAACGAAAGTCGAAAGTGACTGCCGTGTCACTGGAGCATATCATTCATCATCACCTTCCTCGCGTTGTCCCGGCATTTTGCCACGGCTCATGGGAGCCTGGGGTCCGCTTTGACAACTAATCCCCAGAATTGGCGTAGGCAGTAGTTTTTACGAAAGCAACTGCCATCTGACCTTCGAACAAAGAGGGGAAACTAGGCCTTATTAGGATTAGTCCGGTTTCCTCACGATGTCTTCCATCACCGAAAAGCGACTGGTAAATATCAAATAATATATCGTAGGTACATTCCGAAAAACTCATTGGTACGAGCCGGGGTTTGAACCCGCAACCTCCAGATTAAAAGTCGCACGCTCTTACCGCTAGGCCATCAGCGCTCCGTGTCACTGGAGCATATATAAAACTGTAAAGCAACTCACGGTTCTTCTTATAGAGCAGTATCTCGAACTGATCCGCCAGGTGGTGGTCGAGCGCGCGGTCCACGCGCTCCACCGCCTCCTTCTCCGTTAGCTCGCCGTACATCCACGCGCAGCGGCATGATTTCTGCATCACCTGTGTGAACAGAGGATCATGTTTCATTAAGTACTGCCAAAAGGACTGTCCCACCACGTATAACACTTAGGGTCGGTTGCACCAAACCGTCCGTCACCGTTGAAGCGTTCGCTAAATTTTATTATATGGGAAGTTTCATACCACACGCTGCTGATTGACGTTAATCAGTCAACTAAATGTGGTTGGTGCAACTGGCCCTTAAACTAGCAGAAAACGTGGAAAGTCGTGAGTTCAAGCCTCCTCGACTAATGATTCTGTGTTAAAGGTACTGTGACTAATGGTGCCTCCTGGTTCCGTTGCTAATTTAAGGGATAACGCATAAGGTGAGAAACTTGGTGAAAACTTATACAATTATTCAGAATATCATCGAGCAATAGATTCAAAGTCCAAGGTTGTTATGCGTTGCAGTTGCTAAACTTGAACTTAATAATGGAGTATGCTTGAGAGTAAGATTTGCTAAGAGTACTTGTTCCAAGCGGCCAATCACTCGTGGTTGAGGAAACCTTCGTGAATGGTTCAGCTCTAGCACTCTTAGATTATTCCGTAGCGTAGTTAGCATGAGGTTGTGTACATCTTTGACTTTTGAACTTTGTCACAGGTTAAATACAGTGTGCAGTTCCGGCTGTCACCATGTCTGGTTGTTGTCACTAGTAGTAACGAGCAAATGAAAGCCAATGATAGTGGACTTTAAAAGCTACCGAATGTGACCTCCATGTAGGTATGTTAAGGGAAAGTATTCTGAGTAATTATATGTACCTCCGCGCGGTTGTAGCCGCTCATCTTGCAGAAGGTTTCGTTGCAGTACACGATGGGGTAGTCCACGATCTGCGCGTTTGCCAGCAGAAAGCTGCTGTCTGCTGCAACAGAAACAGTTTGTGAACGACAATTCATAAAGCTGTATGTGTCCAAGCCAGAAATACTTGGTAAATTAAGATTTATAATTTAAAAACTACTTTCATTTCATTATACATTATACGCGACTACATGTGATGTGTGTGTGTTACCTAATACATGGCAATAAATGTATAATAGGGTCAAACAGATCACTGTGTTATGTCTTTTCTGTAGACATACACAAGAGTTAAGGCCTATAAAGGTTAATTTTTTTATTTAACCCTTATCCACGTGAAAAGGTCCTCCTTTTATTTAGAGAACTATGATAAAATCATTGCTTACATGCCCACAAGCTGTTAACTATTGCCCACAGGAGAGAAAAATGTACTGTTCGCGATAACACACTAGTTTTCTCTCCTGTGGGCAATAGTTAACAGCTTGTGGGCATGTAAGTAATGATTTTATCATAGTTCTTTAAATAAAAGGAGGACCTTTTCACGTGGATAAGGGTTAAATATGAAATTTAACCTTTATAGGCCTTAACTCTCGTGTATGTCTACAGGAAAGACATAACACAGTGATCTGTTTGACCCAATAGTAATTTACACTTCAAGGTGTAATTCGTCAATGGCGACGATGCTAACAATGCAATGGCGTCGGAAGCTCTGGAATAGAACTCGTACAACAGAAGCTGATGTTCTGAATGAATCACAGAAACAACCATAAGAAGGGTAGCTACAAAGTAGGTAGATTTCTCGGTGATGAGGACGGCTTTAAGGACGTCGCGATGATTAAGGTCCGAGTCCGAGGTCCGCCGCGAGGTCCTCAAACAGGTTTTGTGGATATGTGGGACACATAAGCCCCAGGCTCGTCTCAAGAAGAATCTTCTTCTTTGCCGTTATACTCTTTGCAGAGTATCGTGGTCTCTGGTCTGGTCTGGTGGGTCTGGCCCTGGTGGTGTCTGATCTGGTGTGGTGGTCACGTGTGGTGGTCAGTGGTGGTCTGGTGGGTGCGGTGGTCTGGTGGAGCGTCTCAAGAAGAATCGTGTGTAGTATATATGTGTATACTGACGCTGGCTGGAGGAGCGGCGGATGATGTTCTCGAGGAACGTGTTCTGCGGGGCCACGAGCCCCCGGCGCCCGCCCGGCATGCCGCGGCTGCGCCCGCGCGCTCACATGCCCCGCGCAAGCGCCCCCACGCCTCTCTGCAACAAACATTACATACTCGTATATGTATAAAATACTTGTGTTAAACTAAAAGCTATAGGTATCATTAGATACTAGAGGCCGATTCTTATTCAATAATTTATACGATCTGTAAACATGTGAGGGACGTGGGACACGCTGAGTGCCGAGCTTCGGCGAATGCCCGCATATCTGGTCGCAGCATTAATGCGACTTGGAAAGTCGTGTCAAAAGGGCGCTATCATACATTGCAAGATCAACATTCTTACAAATTATTAAAACAGAATAGGCCTCCTTACCTATTTACTAAAACCCATGAATCCAAATAATCTAAACCTCAGAGTGAATGAGGCATTAGCCAATAAGCAATTCGCTATTAAGCGAGAGATCAGTTTTCTTACTAACACATACAGTGAGTTTTTTCAACCCTAAAACATATTTTGCGAGGTGAATATTATATTTACTTACTTGAATATACCTACTGATCAACTTTTATTGTGGGACCAACCCCGAAAACGCAAATAAAAAATTTATAAATGTTGGCTGACCAGATGTAGATGATGGTAGGTACATGTATTTTCTATTGGAAACCATTCACCTCGTCATACGGTTACGGATAGTTAAATATTTTAGTGTTAGAGATAATGAGTACCTAATGGCATTCTCCCATAAAGGTGGATTAGCCTTTTAAACTAGCAGCAACTAGCAGATACAAAGTTTAGTCGTTAAAGTCGGTGGGTGTCCCGGTGGAGCTAAGAAAAGGGCGTTAGCCCTGCGAAATGAAGAGTTTATTATGTAGATATTTTGACTGATTAATGTATGCTTTAAATAAATTTTAATATGAGGATAGTAAAGTAATTAAACACGCAAGCAGTGTATGTAGTGGTAGGTCGCTACATCCCGAAATTCAGTAATATGCTGCAAATGGTGTTAAAGGTATGAAACTCGGTAGGATTGATCTTTAGGCCATTTTTATCAACTTGACCCGTAGCACCAAAAAAAGGAGAAGAATTATGACTTCATCTTTTTTTGTATGAGAATAAAAAAAACTTTTCCAGAACTCTAGCTGTAAACAAGCCTTTTTTGGCTTAGCAGTTAAGAAACATGAAACTCTGCGAATCATTTAATGTATAAATGAAAAAAAACCTTATTGTAGATTGATTAGTTTGATAATACTTAAAGCTATTTTGAAACACTGGATTGATGCTGACGAATATTTGGAATTATAATAAGTAAAAACCTTAAACTGAGTCTACATAATTCATAATCATCATCCTTTCTACCTTTGTGTCGTTGGCCACGGCTCGTAAACTGCATAAATTACCTAATTGCGGTTAGAATATATATTCGTAGGTACAATACTAATAATTAAATAAATATTTGATCTTATTGTTAGGAAAATAGGTAAGTAACCTAGTTTCAAATAGCAACGAAAACAATTCGATCCGCCAAGGATTTATCAACGCACGGCCGCGTTTTGCCTTGACAAGGAACTTACCATTACACGTGTTAAAGAATACATATAAAATCGAATTTCAGGCAAGTTTCTCTATTAGTAATGTAATACAGGCAGCATCAAAACTACCTATCTACCATTCTCTAATAGCTTAACGTAAGGAGATACCTACGGCGCGATTCGGGAAACGAATTAGAGATTCACTAGATATGAAATAGTAAAGATATGTGACGTTCCACGTCAAAAGGTACCTTAAGGCGCCTGGCGCTTACGCTATTATTAACGCCGCTCCAATAGTCAGCCGGGGCAATGGTACCTTTTGCCGTAGAACGTCACATATCTTTACTATTTCATATCTAGCGAATCTCTAATTCATTTCCCGAATCGTGCCGCTAATATATTGTAGTGTGTATATAGGTATCGTGTAAGTGTACTCACTTAATATATACTTAAAGACCTATGTAACCTAGTAGGTATTCTTCATTAATAAAGCACATTAATTCGAGAATGGTTGTTTGCTTTGCTTACTATCCGCCGGCCGCCATCCTTATAATATGTATCTGTATGTAGAAAAACTAGAATGCCAAATACTTTTGTGAGCGCGAACTATACATAGACATATATGTATACTATCATTGAATTGTTGTTTGATCCGCTATCTATCATCATCATCATCATATCAGCCAGAGAACGTCCACTAGCTGCTGGCATAGGCCTCCCCCAAAGAGTGCCACAATGACCGGTCTTGCGCCACCCGCATCCAGCGGTCTCCCGCGACCTTTACCAGGTCGTCAGTCCACCTTGTGGGGGGTCTACCCACGCTGCGCCTTCCGGTACGTGGTCGCCACTCGAGAACCTTTCCGCCCCAACGGCCATCGGTTCTACGAGCAATGTGCCCCGCCCACTGCCACCGCTATCTATACTATAGCAGAAACATCGAATGCAAAGAAGAGTTTGCGAGAATACGTTAAACAATTGAATGAGTCGTTCAATGGCTAGAGTTAGACCAAGAAAAGTCTGCAGCGAATTTGATAGCCCACGCAGTGCAAGTGTTATTTATACGTCATAATTTCATAGAATTGACGTTTATAATAACACATGCAATGCGTGGGCTATCAAAATAGCTGCAGACTTTTCTTGGTCTAACTCTAGACGCCTAAGGGCCACCCCACATCTAGCGTCTTTCGAGCGTCGGCGTCTCGTCGGCGTCTACAACTCTATGGCCCTGCTCGACGCAACGTCGACGCAACTGCGCAGCGACGTCATTTTCCATAGCGCTGACCGACGCCGACGCCCGAAAGACGCCAGATGTGGGGTGGCCCTAAGACTAAGACATTACAGTGTTCTCAGAATACATTTTTGGAGCCAAATGAAATAGTAACGAGTGCATCGAATTACGCTCGCCTACAGGCGCCGGAGCCCTGAATAATTAAGGCACGCCGAGCTTAACGCTCCGTTACGTTGTTGGCTAAAAGCCGTTGCTTTTTATTTCCCTGCAGCATGACCTTAGCGCCGTAGGACGTAAGTAGGGTTACCAGATGTCAGGAATTTTGGCCGTTTGTCAGGAAAGCGGCCGGAATACGAAAATGTCAGGAATTTTAGTGAATTAACAGACTTTTTTAATATGTACCTAAAAAGGTACATTATTCAAAATTACTTGCATAAATCCAAAACAAATCAAATTTAAACAATGTATCACGGCGCGATTCCGGAAATGAATTAGTGATTCACTAGATATGAAATATTAAAGATATGTGATGTTCCACTGCAAAAGGTACCATTGCCCCGGCTGAATATTGGAGCGGCGTTAATAATAGCGTAAGCGCCAGCCGCCAATAAAGTACCTTTTGCCGTGGAACGTCACATATCTTTACTATTTCATATCTAGTGAATCTCAACATCATTTCCCGAATCGCCCCGTCGTGCATGCATAGATATCGCTCATGGCTAGCAAATTGTCAGGAAAACTATTCGCAAATCAGGAATTTTGTCAGGAAATTCCAAATATGGATCTGGTAACCCTAGACGTAAGAGGCTTAACCATATTAACTGACAAAGACGTCACTGAAGCGTAGCTTTCTTGCTTAACATTTTTAGCGCCACTTGCACCATCCCACTAACCCGGGGTTAACCGGTTAAACCGTTAACCCAGTGTCTTATTGTACCGGTAACCATGGTGACTACCTCGGGACTTACAATAGTTAAAATTCCATTAGGTACGACTTTAAATGTGGAGTGGAAATGTTGAAACGTTTTGAAGATAATTAGTACATTACGATATAAGTGCGAAAAGTAGGAAATTCTAATTACCTATTCGCACGTGTATCGTACAACGTTTTACAGTACATATGGCCCTTTAAACTTTTGACATCGCACGAAAAGTGCTATTTTACGCACTAGTGCCGGAAAATAGGATCATATGTACTGTACAATTTATTATTAATGTTTTTAATCAAACACAAACTGAGAAAAACGCAAACGCAGTCGTGACGTCACCGTAGGTATGCAAAGAAGTAACATTAGCCAAAGGCCCTGCACGCAAGTACCCTCCACGCTGAGTGCACTACCGGATAAGATAGCCGCCCACTCTTGCACCGAGTGCATCGCGCCGCCAACTGCGGATTCCTATAGTCCATTTTTTGCGCAGTGGAAGCGTGCTGGGCCCATAACCAGATGAAAATAATAACACGGATGACGGGCTACGACAGATATATTTATTTTCACATCACCTATTTGGAAAAGGGCTTTTCCTCCCTGCTAGGGGGGATCAAAGTGGCAATTTTCTGTTCTAGGACACTGTTTTTGTTATTTTGTGCATTCTTTTTTTTAGCTTGAATAATATTTTGAAACATAATAATTTGTGTCAACACTAAGAAATATATAAAAAAATGATAACTCTTATAATTTTCCTATATGATAATTTCAGATAAGAATTCTATCTTGTTTCATATTTTTTAGAGCGCGATTTGCAGTAGTCGGGTTTTAGTTTTTGAACTTATTTTTTATTACACACGAAGATTGGTCCATTTAATTTTGGACGTCGGTAGCGTTGACTTTGTAGTTCTCTACCATACTAGTAAGACTTGTAAGAAGAAAGAAGTGGTCGATTTAAAGTAACTAAAGTTAGTAGCAAGCTTTGGAAGTTTAAAAAATTGGTTACAACGATTACACTGGAATTCGACTATCGCCTAAGCAAATTTTGGAATTTTTCCTTCAATTTAAAAATTGAAATGTTGTCAGCCAATGGCACTGCTTAACAGTCATTCTACGTTTAATATGATATATTATTACATACATACATTAATTTTGTACTAAGGAATGCCATTTGCTATAAATAGTGGTATAATATAGTGTATGCATACTGAATACACTCTGATTACTTATGAATATTTTATATGTATTTCGAGATTCATAATTCATAATTCATTTATTGCATTTATAATCACGTGTTACATAAGGTCTTACAAAGGGCATTTTACAGCTAGTGTTCACATGAACCCTGTTAGGGTACATAGCAATGTAAGTACTTAACTAAAACTTAATACTAAAGTAAATTTAACCTAATTTTTATATGGCATGCAACATGACACGATTTAGTAGTGGAAAATTATTAAGAAATTTAAAATATATTAAAAATATTTTTCATTTTGACTAGTTTACAAGGTAATTGGTTAAATTTAACATCGACAATAAAATAAATTAATTCTTGCAGTTACACTTGGTTATTATATGGTTACTATTTAACTCGTCGTTTATTAGCCAAGTTATGAAATATTGCCGGACGAAATATTACTTTCTCACCATTTTCAGAAGTATTAGAAGAATTACATTTCGTAAGCGACATTCTAATTAACTCAACAACATTAAAAAAAAAACCTAGTAAACTTTGCCAAGCAACGCTATGTGTGCTACGCCGTAGCTTGTAGTAAATCGTAGCAGCCTTATACTACTATCATTACATAGAAGTAGTTAATAAGGAATAGTACATTATGTCTCTATTCTCTATATGCTAGTGTGCTGCAAAATCGACCTTTCTTACTAAAATATTCAGTTTAATGTTCGCTGTTATTCCAATAAATGTTCTTAAATGTAAATTGTTTGCGGTTCAAGTAAATAATAAAAACAAATTGATAACGACACAGGGGCGCAATCACGAAATGGATTTAAACAGCTGGTGACATCGTTAACCTTGTGACAGTTGTGTTGTGACACGAACAGATTCTACGTCACGAAGTTTGCCTTTATAACTAGGTACTACGACTCCATACAATTAAGATTTTATCAAAATATAGGATTTGTGAATGCAACTATAGCCAATTTCGTAACCTGGGCTATACCCGCGAAAATCGAAGTTCGTCAATTGCGGGCATTTTTCTGTCACTCTAATTACGTCTTAATGAGAGTAAAAGAGAAATATCCCCGGAATTTGCGAATTTCGGTTTTCGCGGTAGGCCCCCAGGAGCGGAATTCAACCTTTTAAAATTTGATTTCTTATTGATGTTATTTTATTACGTGCAATATCTTCCTCGCACCAGTAGGTATCTTGCGTCAGTCATATTAAAATAAAATCATATATTGTCATCATCATCAGTTAATTTTAATTGTTATCAGTTAAAGTTAATTGACATAATGACAGTGCACTGTCAATACATTTATGAGAATATTCTGTATGTACATAAAAATATTGTAAATTTTAGGAAAAATTGTGAAATTCATAATATTAATACTAGAAATAAACATAAGCTCGCAGTGCCCTTCACTCGGCTCCATAAAATTAAAAAATCATTCATGGGTAATTGTGTAAGATTTTATAATAAACTTCCAAACCATATTACTGAATTATCTATTAATAAATTTAAGAATTATGTAAAGCGTAAACTTATTTCTAAAGCTTATTATACCACACAAGACTACATGAATGATATTACAACGTGGGATTAATTGTTATTCGAAATGATTATTTATTTATTAGGTATATTTGATTATTGATGAGGAAATGGATATTCCGATGTAATACTATCTACTTCTTTTGTTACTTATGCTTTTTTTTGACATTTAGATTTTATTCTAGAAATTCTAGACTAGTATTTTTTTATACAATCTTTTTAATGTTTGACGATCCTTTTGTGAAATTTTTAGTGTTAAATTTGATATGTATAATAATCCAATTTTATTATGGCATAATACTAACATCAATAAATTGCTCTGATAATTAGATTAAGATTAATTACGATTCATAAGAGCTTGTTGCTAGGCCTACATGAATAAAGTAAATTTTGTTTGTTTGTTTGTTTGTTTAATAAACGTGAAAAATCGTGGGCGGTTTACCTTAATTACCTTGATCGTGTCATATCAGCAAAAACCTGTTTAAAAATGGAAAAAAGGTCAATGATAAATGTGGGCAGGATCCTAAATAAACACGGAAAAAGGGTTAACTACTCGAATATAATCTCCATTAATAGTTATATGAGTTATATGTTATCAACAGTACTAGAGGTTGTCCCTTGTTTTACACATACATACATATAATCACGCCTATTTCCCGGAGGGGTAGGCAGAGACCACGGATTTCCGTTTGCTATACGATCCTTACATACCTCTTTCGCTTCCTTCACTTTCATAACATTCCTCATACACGCTCGCCGGTTTAGGGTGCTCTAGACCTGGCCTTTCTTCAGGATTTCCCCGATCTGATCAGAGAAAGTCCGCCGAGGTCTACCCTTTCCAACTCCCACTTCTACTTCTCCCTTATTCACTTTTTGTTAGCCTTCTTTCACTCATTCTTTCCAAGTGTCCAAACCGTCTCAACATACCTTTCTTAACTTTTGTCACTACATCTTCATTCTGTCCACACTTCTCCCTTAACACACTGTTCCTATATCTAGACACGCGGTAGCGTGTCCTGCCAAGTTCAAAGAAAAAGGAACTGGCTACGCAGCAACCGTGTGTAATATTACACGAACCATTTCGAGCTACTTTTGACCCCTTCACAACTTGAAACCTATTTAACCTACACAAATGAAATTTGGCACATGTATTGAAGCCCCTTAGCTTGTCCAAAATACAAAATTTCAATAGCTCAAACAGTTATTGATAAATTAACGTTTAAAAACCGGCATGTTTGTGACTGACTGACATATAGATCATAAACCTAACCCACTTCCAGATGACCTAGAAACTTGAAATTTGGCATCAAGGTAGACTATTAGGTGCATATAGAGGGAAAAATCTGAATACTGGAAATTATTGATATTTCGATGGAAAAAAAATGTATTTAATACTTATAGACCAAAAACCTAACCCACTTCTAGATCACTTAGAAACTTGATATTTGGCATCAAGGTAGACTATTAGGTGTATAGAGGGAAAAATCTGAAAACTGGAAATAATTGATATTTCAATGGGGAAAAAATTGATTAGTATTTATAGACCAAAAACCTAACCCACTTTTAGATCACTTAGAAACTTGATATTTGGCATGAAGGTAGACTATTAGATGTATATAGAGGGAAAAATCCGAAAACTGGAAATTATTGATATTTCGATGGAAAAAAATAATTAATACTTATAGACCAAAAACCTAACCCACTTCTAGATCACTTAGAAACTTGATGTTTGGCATCAAGGTAGACTATTAGGTGTATATAGATGGAAAAATCTGAAAACTGGAAATTATTGATATTTCGATGAAAAAAAATTATTTATACTTATAGACCAAAAACCTAACCCACTTCTAGATCACTTAGAAACTTGATATTTGGCATGAAGGTAGACTATTAGGTGTATATAGAGGGGAAAATCTGAAATCTGGAAATAACTGATATTTCAATGGGAAAAAAATTGATTAATATTTAAAG
Source organism: Cydia splendana (assembly GCF_910591565.1). Taxonomy (NCBI): domain Eukaryota; kingdom Metazoa; phylum Arthropoda; class Insecta; order Lepidoptera; family Tortricidae; genus Cydia; species Cydia splendana. Next base: position 14,856,147 of record NC_085973.1, read on the forward strand.
ACCAAAAACCTAACCCACTTCTAGATCACTTAGAAACTCGATATTTGGCATGAAGGTAGACTATTAGGCGTATACAAAAGAAAAAATCTGAAAACTGAAACTTTTTGACAATTGACCGCGCGTTAGCGAGGGTCTCCTTTTCAGCTCAGGCAAACTGCTTTCATGATGAATACCTACTATAGTAATTTCTGTACAAAAAGTAATGATATCCCAACAAAAACATAAATGTGAAATGAGACGATTTACGTATAGGCTACTTTTCTAAAATTTGGTTTGTTGGTAAAAACTAGCCAAGTCAAATCCTTTATAATCTCAGGATTTTCTACACAACACAGAACTTGGCACCCATATAGATCTCAATTCTTTTGTCGGCGAGTCAACAACGACACATATTCTTAATATTGAACTTGGCTCTCATTTCACATTTATGTTGTTGTTGGGATCTATCTTGCAATCTCAATGACACCTCTATATAATAAATCAAAAATTGCCGGTTCTCACAAAAATATTCCACTTAATCTGACGGCTCGATTCGGAAAATGAATTAGATTTCTACTAGACTTCAACAAGTTACGATACGGATAATTTAAAGATATTTGTAAGATAGATATGACAAATTTGACGTTTCCGCGATTCTGAAGGTCCTCTTGAACGATTTCGACAAGTTATGACTTAGATATCCAAGTCACATCTAGTCGATATCTAATGTAGATCTAGGTTATCTCTAAATCGTCTCAAGATCTTGTGATTATCTCGAAATCCGAATAGGCCTGCGGGTTTATTTGTATTTACCAACTATTATTATGAAGACATTTTTTCATGGATAATGTTTATGTACCATGACTTTCAAGGTGAAAATTATTACCGCTTGACTATATAAATACTTAGATATAGCCTATGGAAGTCGGTGGCGATTGACATTAAACACGCAACCGAATACCCCACTGGTTGACTCGTTTCAGTAACCTTTATAGACGGAACCACCCAATGTTAATACGTTGGGGAAATATGTAACTATTTACCTACCTATAATACATATCTATAGTCAAGGAAATTGAAGAATATATAGCCATAAATTCTGACATAAAGTTAATTTTATTGTTCCTAGAGACTATGGTCAGTATGATTTTGAAGTTATTTAATTAAGTTTTAAATAGGTACACATAATAAGGGACTAACGAATAAAAAAAATGCCCAACGATTAAGTATTTCATATTGTCATTCCTCGCCGTGATACGTGCATTTTAAGGAGCAAGCGAACAGGGCCTAATTTACGCAACATTTTTTGTGGATACATAGAGTCGGACCAAGAAAAGTCCGCACCGGATTTGATAGCCCACGCAGTGTAAGTGTTATTTATACGTCATAATTGCATAGAAGTTTGACGTTTATAATAACACGTGCACTGCGTGGGCTATCAAATCCGCTGCAGACTTTTCTTGGTCTGACTCTAACATTCTTTTTATTGCATTGACGTAGATATATAAGGACTATTGCCTTACGGGCAATAATAATGAGGCCAGTACAGCGGTTTGACACCGCTACAACGCGATTGGTTGATGAGTTCGCATTGGCCTACCTTAATAATAAGATTTCAATTGGCTTGTTTCTTTCTGATTTGTAAGGAGTGGCCAATTACTATATACTGGCCAATAACTATAGCAGTCACCCTACCTGTCGCTGTCGGTACATTCTAGTTCACAATACAAGAAAATACGAATAATTGTCTTAATTTAATGCCAAACATTTAACCATTAGGTAAAGATAAAAAAAATCGGACAAGTGCGAGTCGGACTCGTCCCCCGAGGGTTCCGTACTTTTTAGTATTTGTTGTTATAGCGGCAACAGAAATACATCATTTGTGAAAATTTCAACTGTCTAGCTATCACGGTTCGTAAGATACAGCCTGGTGACAGACGGACGGTCGGACAGCGGAGTCTTAGTAATAGGGTCCCGTTTTACCCTTTGGGTACGGAACCCTAAAAACAAAATTATTACATCTCCCTCATCATTAACCAAGGAGGAGTTTTGGCCGAAGGGTGTCAAGTTTCGGCGGTTCCGCGGCCGGCTCCCTGACACTGCGGGGTTGCGTAATGCATCGCAGCCATAATGTGATATGTAGTGTTTAGTTTTTTAAAGTTTAGTTATAAAATATATTTTTATATAATATGTATGCTAGTTTTAAGGTATTTATGTATGGGCCATTAGTTGCCTGAAATAAAGATTTTCATTCATTCTTTCATTCATTCATTCATTCATTCATTAACCCTAGCTCATTTCGCTTCGGCGTGATCGCTTAAAGTACAGGTATACCGGTAGGTAGCGGTGTTTGCGGTACCTCGCTTCAATTTGTTGCACGAAACCGAATCCAAGGTCCACCGCCGTCGCCGCCACCGCAGAAGCCTGGCCTCGGCAAAGCGAAACTTAATGATGTTTCGGTACTTTTTCGTCTAATGCATTTTTTTAACTTTTCATAATGTATTACGAAGGATTAGAGGAACACGAATGACAAATTTTGCGACCTTTCTGTTTTCTGTTAACTCAACAGTTTTCTAAGACTGAAAGGCCTTCTAGTTAATGAGATTTAGCAAATGATAAAATTGATAAATCCAAATAACAATGAGTTAGGTTACACACTTCGTCTTCGGAAGTACCTATGATAAGTACCTAACCTCGGCAAAGGGTATCCTGCAAGGTGTAGATAAGCCTTAAGTGCTTATATCGAGCAAGAGCAAGATTTAAATCGCCGAGTCAATGCCGGCTTCTCAGACTAATTGGATTCAAACGTGTCTCCCTCACGGGGATACACCGGGCCGTTGGGATACGTAGGTATTGGAAAGCTTATCCTGTCTATCTGGTACCTACCTACATTATCACTAAGTAAATCAGTTTGCATACACACAGGTCTATATTCAGGTGTACATTACATTCATTTGTAAGTATTTATAGGAATAAGAACCAATCACCGCCGCACGAGGACAGCCGGCGCTGAACCATTAGAATATACGGGAAAAACCGATACTTCATGCCTGGTACCTATCATCATCTCCGACAAAATTGTAGTTTATGACCGCAAGAGTGGTCGGGCCTTTCCAGTTCCAGAGTTCCACTCGCCTCTGCTCTTCAAAGGCTTGCACTCTACTCACTGTATGCCTCCACTTCAGCCGATCTTGTGCCAAAGTCTCCCAGTTTGATGCCCATACATCCATTTCCAGTCGCCGTTACGACGCGGTGTTGACACATCTTGTGTCGACACCGTCTGTTTCGGTCACAATTCCAGTCGCAGAGTCGTCGCCGTGTCGACACAGTTACCAGAAATGGGGAAGGGTCGACACATGACACAAAGTGACATAAAGTGTGGTCGCCGTGTGCACACATTGTTTCGGGTTTGCGACTACTTTATGCCAAAATCATTCGTTCATTCGTTCATTTTGTTCCTGTCAAATGGAAACTGTCAGATGGAAAAATACTTAAATAAAAATAAGTGACATTAATACGCCATCTCTAAAACGGTGGAAAGGCACGACGATCCTTCCCGGAAGTATTAGGTCGTTTAAGTGATACAGAGACTATTGGTAATGGTGAGAATCGTTAATTGAGTAAAAAATAAAAATTGCAAAAATACTACTTTTTAACTGTGGTGATAACCCTATAGCATGTGCACATGACGGCTAGATTAAGGATCTCCGTCGGGAAAGCTCGGGACTTTACACTTTTTTCCGATCGTTGACAGTATCGCAATGATGTATGAATGACGCATAAATGTCAAATAAATCAAATGCATGCAAAAATATTACAAACAATTTTATTACTTTCTTAGATAATTACTTTTTTCCAATATTTAATACTATCTTCTTTTCACATACGGTGTTCAAATGTACCTCCGTGTATTACAACGCCGCCGCAGCCCGTACCCGAGTATGTCGATGCACATGCGATATAGTGTATGCTCTTCGTCATTTATCCTCCGCAGAAAGCACCAATTAGCCTTTGTCTCATTTCGTCCGCAGTTTCACATTCCGTTTGGTTTGGTACACCATATCTTTTACACAGCCCCACAAATTTAAATAGCCACGAGCATCTAACATTTTTATTTGAAGAATATGACATTCAATAAGTATAGTTCAATGAAAATTTAATTTCAAACATCAGACGTCTTGTCTATTTCCTACCACGCAAGAAGGTTTGTTTGTTAGGTATTTAAGAAGTATTTATTCTTGATTTATTCTTAGTATTTAATTTTTGCAAGTTCATTTGGTGCAACTAACACAACCTACTTGTTATTTTTAATTATTTTAGATAGTTTCCAATTATTCGAAAATAATTTTGTGAAACGTGTTAAGAAACTAAAACCTTTTTATCAGTCAAGGAAACCAGAGATATTTATAAGACGATTGCGTACTTTTGAGTGGTTGTCAATGTCACCATTTGAACTGTCGTTGTAAACAATGTTGTGGTTAGTATTATTAATATTAAGGAATAACATAACTATTTCATTCAAGTATTGAACAAGTGGAACCACTAAGAAAGCGAAAATCCTGCAATGATTCTTACCGTGCTGTAAGCAGACCTAAAAATGGTTCGATGGCAACAAATTAGCATAATTTCCCGTCGAATACTGATTGTTTACAAGTAAGTTCATTGACCCTGTCACCTGTTAGGGTTAGAACAAAGTAGTTTTTTGCGTGGATGTTTAAAAGGTCATAATTTAGAAACGGTTGCCCATATTAACATAGTTTCTATGGAGAAAATATAGAGCTTAGGCTAAACTATCTCCCATTTCCGGAAAGGATCGTCGTGCCTTTCCACCCTGTATATTGTTTGCATTTATATTACAATATGACTTAAATTATTATGGGGAATTAAACTGCCACCACATTGTTTTAGTTTAGCCGGAAATGAAATTGTTTACTTCTCAGTGCCTGTGTTCATAACTATATTATTTGAAGCATTTTTAGTACTTCGATGCGTATACTATACTTAATAACAGAAATAACGCTTTACATACTACGAAACTTGTTAATTATGATGTATAAATATGGTTTAAGGCTGAGAAATATTGCAGTCACAAAGTAGTTGCAATGTTTCGACTTTGTGTCGACTCTGTGTTGACACATGACACGCGCTGTCAAAAGTAATAACAAAGTTACTGGTATGTTACTGGATTTGGAAAATGGCTCCTTGTGTTGATTTGTTTTCAGATATTCTCAAAGTGTAAAAATGCCGTGGTCAGAGATGGGCATTAATCGATTAACTGTTTATTCGACTAATTAATGGAATAAAAAAAAGTTAATTCTCAAATTTTAATCGCGTATAGTTTAGTCGACCTAACATAGATTGAAATTGAATTAATCTGAATATTAATCGAATAAATTATCGATTAAATCTCGATTGAAAGTTGACAGGGGGCCATTTTTGTTCGTAAAAATAATAGAAATGTCTTGCATGCAGATGGTAGCAAAACACTTTGTCATAAAAGTCGATATGGGTGTCGATATATAGGTTTTAGGGAGTGCCGATTTCGAAAATAATGACCATTTTGGAATACGAAATGGCGGCCATGCACTGTGTCATAAAAGTCGTCATGGATGTCGTTTTATACGTTTTAGGGGGCCCCAATTTTGAAAATTATGACCATTTTGGAATCCAAAATGGCGGCCATGCACTATGCCATAAAAGTCGTCATGGGTGTCGTTTTATAGGTTTTAGGGGGCGCAGATTTCGAAAATGATAACCATTTTGGATTCCAAGATGGCGGCCATGCACTATGTCATAAAAGTCGTCATGGATGTCGTTTTATAGGTTTTAGGGGGCCCCGATTTAGAAAATGATGACCATTTTGAAATCCAAAATAGCGGCCATGCACTATGTCATAAAAGTCGTCATGGGTGTCTTTTTATAGGTTTTGGGGGGCGCAGATTTAGAAAATGATAACCATTTTGGATTCCAAAATGGCGACCATGCACTATATCATAAAAGTCGTCATGGGTGTCGTTTTATAGGTTTTAGGGGGCGCAGATTTCGAAAATGATGACCATTTTGGATTCCATGATGGCGGCCATGCACTATGTCATAAAAGTCGTCATGTATGTCGTTTTATAGGTTTTAGGGGGCCCCGCTTTCGAAAATGATAACCATTTTGGAATCCAAAATGGCGGCCATGCACTATGTCATAAAAGTCGTCATGGGTGTCGTTTTTTAGGTTTTGGGGGGCGCAGATTTCGAAAATGATAACATTTTCAATTTAAAAATGGCGGCAATGCACTATGTCATAAAAGTCGTCATGGATATCGTTTTATAGGTTTTAGGGGGCGCAGATTTCGAAAATGATGACTATTTTGGATTCCAAGATGGCGGCCATGCACTATGTCATAAAAGTCGTCATGGATGTCATTTTATAGGTTTTAGGGGGCGCAGATTTCGAAAATGATGACTATTTTGGATTCCACTTTTATGACAAAATACGTAGCCGCCATCTTGGATTATAAAATGATCATCGTTTTCGAATTCTGCACTCCCTAAAACCTATAAATCGACATCCGTGACGACGCAAGTTATCTTTATTTTCAGATCTAACAAATTGCTACAGAATACAAAGGACAAAAAAGAAGCGAGGAGGTAATGAAACAAGCAAAAATACAGATGATTCCTCGACGCAATTGGGTGATTCTTAAATTGTGTCCAGATTTTTTTTGTCATAAAAGTTTATATTTTTCACATATTACTCTCACAAGTTCCGTGACATTTCGACCTTGTAATTTTTTAAGTAAATGTTTTTGTTTATCTATGAGGATCTCACTAGAATAGTATAATCAAGGTATGTTTATATTTGATGAATGAAATAGTAACGCAAAAAAAAAATATATTTGTGTCTTATATTCCTGCCGAAGACTTTTATTTTACCTTTTCCTTCTACACAAGTTTGGCCAAGTAATAAGAATTTAGGGCTCTCAATTTTATTTTGACTTCTACAACAGTAAAGCTACGAGGCCATGTTTGGTATCGTTTTCGTATAAATTCGTAGTACCAAATTTAGTTAAGGTATCACATTGACACCATTCCGAAGTAAAAACATATAAACTTATTAAAATACTTTCTTTTAAACTCCTCTTCACGCTTAAACTGCTGAACAGTTTTAATTTAAATTTGGTACACATATATTTTGAGTCCCGAGACAGGATATAATAAGTTATCTCAAAAATCATCCTTTAAAGGTGTGAAATGAGGTGTAGGGGGGAATTCAGAATTGACTTCTTGAAGTTAATACTGTTTAAGTTTAGGTTTGAAGTCATGTTTTTTCATCATTTTTAACTAAATCAAAGATGTAGACCATCCCAAATTTCATATAAATCGGTTCAGCGGTTATTGATTTCCCGTACAAATTTCCACGCCACTTTTCACACCTTCAAAAGATGATTTTGGTTATAAGATCTATCCTATGTCCTGTTCCGGGACGCAAACTATTTCTATACCAAATTTCAACGAAATCGGTTCAGCGGTTAAGCGTCAAGAAGAGTTTCAAAAAAACCGGCCAAGTGCGAGTCGGACTCGCGTATTAAGGGTTCCGTACATTAAGTCTGACTCGCGCTTGACTGCACATTTCTAATAGGTTTTCCTGTCATCTATAGGTAAAGAACTATTTTGTGTATTCAGACGGACATACATACAGACGCACGAGTGATCCTATAAGGGTTCCGTTTTTTCCTTTTGAGGTACGGAACCCTAAAAAGATTTATTTTTATTTTGTGGAATGGTGTCAATGTGATATCTTAAATGGATTCAGCACCCCAGATTTATACGAAAACGATACCAAACACGGCCTAGCACCTTCACTGATATAGATATATCAAGATAAAATTGAGAGCCCTAAATAAACTTTCAAGAGCGGATATCTCAAAAACTATTCAACATATCGAAAAAATTTACGGAATAAACTCGTAACAAATTAAATTAACTTTCATTTTGTATAAGTGGCCATGTCGCTGAGATGCATAGTTTCCGAGATATAATCGAAAAACGGGAAAATGGGACCTTCAAAGCCCCCTCTCTCCCCCCCGCTCAAGAGCTACGGCCGGGGACTTTTGATATGTTCACCTCCTAACTTGTCAAACCGAGTTACGGAGTCAAAAATTGTGTTCCGAGCATTTCCCTCTACAACTTTCGGAGCATTCGTTGCCTGACCTAAGTAGCTTATTGAATTTCTTTAAAAACTTTTCTGTAAAAGGTTGACGGGTGTTGGGTGTTTATATGGTTTCGGTCGATTATTATCATTTGCATTGCCCATGATGACTTACTAGAATTACGAGCACACGAGACACTAATAGTAGTTTGACAAACCTTGGTTTTCAAGAGGTATTTTATATTGACATTTGCTGTCACAAATTTGCTGTCAGATTTAGTCGCAAACCGCACGCAAAGTGCACACAAATGTGTCGACACCTTGTTACGGAAAAGTGTAGACACGGCGACGACACTTTGTTTCGAAACAATTCTAGACACATTGTGTGGACTCTGTTACGACACATCTGACATTTAGTTACCACTTTGTGATTCTGCGACTGGAATGGTTATATGGGTGGTTCAATCTCACATCTCCGCATGCGAGGCTTCAGCACATCTTTGTAGCGCAAAAGTTGGCTGCCCTGTTTCCGCTTGCCACTTTGCAACTCAGAGTAGAACTGGTACCTATACCCAGTGGCGTAGCTAGGGGGGGGCGGCGGGGGCGGCCCGCCCCGGGTGTCACCCATTTGGGGGGTGACACCCGACCGTGAACATCAGTAGTGCCATCTATAAAAATTCGTAAAACTGTGGCAGATTGCACAACCGCCATTAAGGAAATAATATACAACATGCCCACGAGGAATCCGAGAGATTTTGACAGAATATTCCTGATCATATTTAAAGACTAAAATGTCCTATAAATTGTTTTGGATTTCGCCTAGTTTCATAGTCCAGTACCACCAGCAGGCTAAAAAAAGCATCTTTTTATTGTTACTTAGTGCAAAATGTTTTTTTTTTATGGCGATGTTGCTACTATGGGACCTAGTCCAAATATCCTTATTGATATAATGTAAAAAAGTGACAAGTACACTTTGCAAAAACTAGGTTTTACAAAAAAAGTTAAAATTCTTTTTGAGTGATAGTTTTACAAATAGCATTTATATTTTATGTAGGTACGGTCAGCCAAGAAAGTGGTCTACCACTTTTCGACTCTATCAATCAGATGATAGAGTCGAAAAGTGGTAGACCACTTTCTTGGCTGACTGTACATTACGTACAAAAAAATTGAAAAAGAATTTATTTTTCGTGAAATTGACGTACCTAATACTCTAACTCTTTTAATATTTTTTCCTTCTTTGGCCTCGGAAATGCGTGGTTAAAATCTCTCGGGTTCCTCGTTGGCACCTGGTATGTAGCAATAATATTTTGGCGCCTCGTAGATTTTTTTAATTCAGGACCATTGTAAAGGTTTTTTTTTTTTATTATGTGATTATTTCTGTATTTGACAAAAAAAGTTAACATTATTTTTGGGTGACAGTTTTACAAATTATAGCATTTATATTTTATGTACAAAAAAATCGAAAAACAATTTTATTTTGGCGAAATTGACGTAAACTCTTTTAGTATTTTTTCCTTATTTTGGCCTCAGAAATGCATGGTTAAAATGTCTCGGGGTTCCTGGTATGGGGCTATTCATAAATTACGTCATTTCAAATTAGGGGGGGGGGGGGGGGTCTGGACATCGGATGACGGTAGCATGAAGTAGGAGGAAATGGGGTCATTTGAAGCATGATTTTTGAATCGATGACGTAATTTATGGACAGCCCCTATGTAACAATAATATGTTGGCGCCTCGTAGGTTTTTTTATTCAGAAAAGTTTTTTTTTATTATGTGATTATTTCTGTAATTGAGAAGCTATGTCACTGTTTCTAATTGGGTGACTCTGGACTATTTGAAATTCATTGTGAAATGGGATTTTACAGAATCTCTTTCAAATCGCGCACTTGGCAAAAAAAGTTTTTAATTTTTTTTTAACGTAAATTATTTGTATATCTTTCACGGGACAATGATGACTCGGACCTTTGCGAGGCGTGCGCGGAGCCCAAGCCAACATGTAGATGCCCTTATGACACTTATGAAATGTGGGTTACACCGAGCGGACGCTGTCCTTGCCCGTGTCATAGAACGCGCGCAGAGGCAACACCCGCCAGGGTGTGGATTATTGAGAGTTCATGGAATCTAAAATGAAAGCGATGGAGTAAATTGTGAGCTATGGAATATTAAACGTAATTTTATAATTGTAAAATATTAAACATATTTTACAACTTTGATTGAATTTTGGGGTGACACCCACAATTTCCGCCCCGGGTGCCACCCATGCTAGCTACGCCACTGCCTATACCTAAACTATCGCCAGATAAGCTCTCACACAGCTTTAGCTATAATAGAAATAGAGAGATTCTTGTCACCCTTCGCTGCACGAAGATTGTCAACGCTTGGTCGTCATGATCTTTTCCTAACTGTCTAAGAGCTAATCCTATAACTCATCGAGTGACAAGCAAAAGTCACTAAGTAGGTACTAACAAAAAATTAAAGTAACAATTAATGCACTTTATTACACTTGTAACACGGTTTATTGTCCAATAATTTCAATGGTGTTAGTTAGTGACTTTTGCTTGTCACCCGACGAACTACACAATCAGTTTCACACTTCAGTTTACACATAGCTTTTGATATCGATACCTGAGGAGCTCGCGTCAGATTGCGATGGATGGAGGGGTAGGTACCCTCGCGAAAGATCGCGAAATCCACGACAATGCATGGTTCCAAGACCTTACCCGAAAACGCGCAAAGAGGCACAATCCACCTGATTATGCCGACATGGCTCCCTGCTTCAGCTGCCACAAATGCGGTCGCAAATGCCGGTCCCGCATTAGCTTATACAGCCACGAGACGTTGTTCCTCGCTTACAGACGCTGCATAAATCATCTGTCAAGATGTTAAAGGCCTGAGATAACACATAGCTATATGGAAACATGGGTAGGTACCTGTCTCCGCCGCGCGAGGATCGCCGACGCCGGGCCGTCAGGACATGGGGCAGCACCGCTTCTGCGTCTGGAATGCACCACCATCACCAGCTCAACGCACACACGGCTATACTGTTGTTGAGTTAGGGCCAGCCTTCTTCATTCTTGGCAATAAGAACTGCAACGTCGTTCAAACTTAGGCATAAAAGAAAAAAATACTACGAGTAATGCATGCGCATTGAAAGGTTTGACCTAAATGGTTCAATCATGAGACTAATCCCTAACTCATAGCATTATCATTAACACAAAAAGCACCCAGACTTGACTCCACACCCTTTTACAGACCTGCTTACACAGAAATCCCGTTTTCTTTAGCAAATTATTCACCGCAATAGATAGATAGATAGATAGAATAATTTAGATGTTTTTCCACTGGAATTGTACAAAGATGCGTAGCTGTTAGGTATGTGTTCGCTTTGAATCCAACTATTAGTATCCTTTTTACACGATTCGCACTGGTAATATTGAAACGTTTTGTCTTTATTTACCGTACAGCTCTACTAGATCTCTTGTAGAAACGTAGTCTTAGGTACATAGACTGAATGTCAATCGCCAAAGATACACAAACGGAGCACATTCGCGCAATCGTATGTATTATGTTACACCTAGTTATGTTACCCAACTCAAGAGTCCATTCCACTAAAGGTCCGATTTGTATTCCGAGCACTGATAGACGTGAATCACTTATATAAAGATATAAACAGTAAGTTTATATAAGAGTCGGTAGCAAAGTAATCCGCTTGGAGGCGGGGTGGCTCCGATTGCATGCGGTGTTTACAGCGAGCGATCGAACCGCGGAAAGTGGAGCACCGCCGCCCTCGGGCTCTCGTGGCCACACGTTTGACCCTTGACCACAATGTCAGGCACTAAAGGACTAGACGGCGAAATTTTAATGCAAAGAGATTTGGCTGCATGCGAAAGGGTTTTTAGGATAAGTATCCATTAGTTAGATTCATTTTGTAACCGATTAAAAGGTTGATTTTCTAAAAATTACAGCCTAATCTGCGTATCGTAAGAATATGCACGATATATACTAATTGAATCGTTTGCTTTGTTATAGCTTAGCTTTGCTAGAAACGGTTTTAATAGTTTTTAAGTTAGATTACTTTGTACATATCCAATGGAAAAACCTTAAAAGGTTGTTAAACCTGAAGGTAATTAGGAAATTGGTGTCTAAATTCCGAATAGCACCACAGTTAATGGGATTTGAGTAGGGCGAGCGGGTCGTAGGGTAGGTTAAGTCGGGCCAGCCCGCGCGGCGCCGCGCGTTAGGGCAGGAACACACGGTACCTCACCGGGTGGTGCTCGACACGCGACTGAGCGCGACCGTGCGCGGCTGCGCGCGCCGCGCACGGTCGCGCGTGCGTGCCGCGGCATTCCGCACGTGCCGTCGAGACGTATGCACGCATCATAGAGCAACCCTTGTTTTGTCAACAAAAATTTACTTTACTGCAGTTATAATACTAAGCCTCTATCCGGGTCAAACAGATCACTGTGTTATGTCTTTCCTGTAGACATACACAAGAGTTAAGGGCTATAAAGGTTAATTTTCTTATTTAACCCTTATCCACGTGAAAAGGTCCTCCTTTTATTTAAAGAACTATGATAAAATCATTACTTACATGCCCACAAGCTGTTAACTATTGCCCACAGGAGAGAAAACTAGGGTGTTATCGCGAACAGCACATTTTTCTCTCCTGTGGGCAATAGTTAACAGCTTGTGGGCATGTAAGCAATGATTTTATCATAGTTATCTAAATAAAAGGAGGACCTTTTCACGTGGATAAGGGTTAAATAAGAAAATTAACCTTTATAGCCCTTAACTCTTGTGTATGTCTACAGAAAAGACATAACACAGTGATCTGTTTGACCCATCCACAAAAGTACTTGTGTACCTACACTTATTTAATTCGTGTCACACCAAAAATAAAAGACGACATATTTAAACCTGGTTATACGTAAAATACTACTTTAGAAATTGTTTTTCGAGTACATAGTAGTATAAATAGTAGGTAATGGATGCAAATAAAGATCTCTATCTCTAATAATTTGCAAATATCAATATAGAATTTCAGTAAATAAGCTACATCAGAATGATATCGGAGTCATTTAGTTATTGTGCGTCTCTCTCGGGCCAATACATGTACGGACAAGTAGGTACAAGAGAAATACACTATAACTGAATAACATCATTTGATGTCATTTTGGTGTCGGTGTACGTTCGAATTGGCCTGTAAGTCTAACACATTCAGGGTCAAGAACCCGACTGTCGGGTACACTGTTCGTAGCGACTACGCGCTCCCTACGGCGAAACCGTGGCTACGAGCGTACGAGCGTAACCCGTAGCACTTAGTGGCAATGAATGTGCTAAGGGCCACTTGCACCATTCACTTACTCGGGGTTAACCGGTTAAACCTGGAGTTACCATGGTTACCAGTACAATTTGACACTGGGTTAACGATTTAACCGGTTACCTAACCCCGGGTTGGTGGGATGGTGTACGGCCCAATTCGAACTTTAAGATTCGTCAGTTAATAGATCTAGAAAAGATATGGATTAGATATGTCAGTGTCAAATGTGACATTTCTTCAAACAAAAACGTCACTTTTGACACACGGCTCGATTCGGGAAATGAATTAGAGATTAACTAGATACGATATAGTAAAGATATGTGACGTTCCACGGCAAAAGGTACGTTATGGCGGCTGGCGCCGCGATTCGGCAAATGAATAAGACATTCACTAGATATGAAATAGTAAAGATATATTACCTTTACTATATCGTATATAGTTAATCTCTAATTCATTTCCCGAATCGCGCCGACAGAAACGTATTTTAAAGTTCGAATTGGGTCGTTAGTCTTAACATAACGTCCTTCTTCACCTTAACCCACTGGTGCGCTACGCGGCGTAGCACATCGTAGCGCGTAGCAGCATTTTTCCGTCTTGTGGTGAAAATGTTTTGTATCGGCGTGTGGTGTGGCACAATATACTCCTCCGCGTAGCGAGTCAGACCCAGCTAACTCTGCAGCGATTTTGTTAATAGTCCATACGTCCATACTTAAAGTGTCATTCTATGGTACTTGCTATGTAAACAAAAGTCACTAGTAAATTCATCATTCAGAGACAATTTCAATATGGCGGTTTGTTTACATCATAGAAGGTAGGATTGTATAGAAGTGGTATACGCGTGCCTCCGTGAGGGACAAAACATACGCAAATGCGACACTGTGATTGGTCGAATTTAATGTTGCCCACCATTATCCATACTAAAATAATTGGCCAAGCACGAAGTCAAGACTACGGTGTTCAGAGCACCGTTCCCTTTCTCTATACGCCTTACTAACTCCAACTAACTCTATGTGCTCTATTGTGAAAAAAAAAAACACAACGACAGTGAAGAACGGAATTCTTAATTTGAATTTTTTCAGATAAACTGCAATTCTTACTGGGCACATTGAGATAGTCAATTGGTTGGAAAGCCTGTTCGAAATTTAAACTTATTTGCATTATAATAAGGTTGTATTTTGTAGATCTCTCTCATACTTATAGTAAGCTATTCAGAAAAAAAAAATATCCCACAAAAATAAGCAAGCAGAATTAAACTTTGTATCAAAGACATAAGTCATAAATTTCTGTACTATATGCCTAAGTTAACATATTAACAGTAACTATACGTTACTGTCTGCAACATAAATATGCGACGCACGTAATTGTATAAATAGCAAGTAAGCAATAATAGCCTATAAATATGTTATGTTTAGATTTACTTGCTCTCTCTATACTTGGATACCGAGAATATAACACATCTTCGGTAATGTCTCGTTTCACTTGATCTCCATTCAACCCTCCAACAACCAACTTATCAGATGGCGACCCATACCAGAAGAATACCAGGAAAACGAAGTCCACCACAGCGCATCGCATAGGAAAATGAAGATAGAAGTCAAGGCAAGAAGATCACCCTAATGAAGAATTCAAGTTAAGGAACCTATTTTTCAAGAAAGAAACTTCCTGCGCATTTTCAAGAAAGAAGCTTCCTATTAAACAGAACCCTCCCACACATTTTAAAAACGAAGAAAGAAGAAAGAAGAGCGTTGTCCAGGGTTATCCCGGCTCGCAATTCAAGAGGTGTCCAGGGTTATCCCGGCCCATGTTCGAGGGAGTCCAGGGTTAGCCCGGCCCGTCATCGTCGTCGGAGCAGAGGCAGCCACATGCAGCGTCAGCGAGTGCCACATGGAGGTGCCAGCTCGCCAGCAGCGTCACGCGACCGCCCAGCCAGCGCGGAATGCAGCGTCGACATAACCTACTTACGGGGGTACATTGCCCGCTACTAATGTAAGTTAGATATAACTTTATCATTACGTTTTAATTGTTTCGTCGCGATATATAGGAAATGTTAGGTATCCTAATGTTAGCCGTTGTATGTTATTAACCGTAGCCGCAAATTTATTATGCTATCTGAGTTAGTGTCCATTCGTGAAAGGTTAAATAAATTAAGGGAAGATATTGTAAAGTTAGGTCCAGAGAGGCGACGGAAAGAAATAGGTAGAAAGAAACTAGACGAATCAAACGAATTATATAATCGCGCGGCGGATATTGTGTCTCAGTTACAGAAGCAAACGGAAAAATATAAAATTTCAGAATTAGAGTTAGCTAATAAGCATATAAACGATATTGCCGACACTTACAGTAGGATAAAGATAGCATTAAATTATTTTGATACAGAATCTCAAACAGACGGAAAAATGGCTAAGCCCAGTTTTGATGTCAAGACGGCCATCGCCTTGTTGCCCGTCATGACGGGGCAGGAGGATACCACTAAACAATTAATAGACGGTATTCTAATGTACAGTTCCATTATTAATAGCGAAACTCAACAGGTTTTAATAGACTTCGTCCTAAAAACAAGACTTTCATCTAGCGCTAAGCTCAGATTAAAGACGTCATATAGTAGCGTAGAATTACTTGTCACGGATATGCGCACATTTTTACTACCTAAAAAATCGTCCGAATCGATTCAGGCTCAACTATACAGAGCTAGGCAAGGTAGGAGAACTATAGAGGCATTCGGAGCCGAGATCGAGGATCTTTTCGTCAACCTGACCATATCTCAGGCCGACGGTAACGATAGCAGGTACGATATACTTCGTCCGCTGAACGAGAAATCAGCCATTAAACGGTTTGCAGACGGTCTAGCAGACCCAAAATTAAGCACAATAATATCATCTAGGCAATTTACGTCATTGCCCGAAGCAATCAGGACGGCCATTGACGAGCACAGCTCATCACCACAACAGGATCAAGTCCTACATTATGGACGGGGACATTCTCGTAATAATTACGGGAACCGGAATGCCCACTCTGCGCGTTACAATAGGAATAAGGGCAGAGATTTTAACACAGGAAATAAAAATACATTCGGGACACGGTATTATTTCAATAATAACCGTAACACAGGTATTTCGCAACACGTCTCGACAAATAGAGTTAAACGACCGGACAATTTCGCTGACCGTGCAGCTACAGTCCACCGACCTGCGCGCGCGCCCACTCGCCCGAATACGCGTGCGCAGCACATGCAACCGTCACACGATAATGTAAAACCTAACAGGCAGTTTTTTCGTGACTAATATGAATAGCGCAATATTTAGTTATAATAAAGATAATTATAGCACAGTAACTTGTAGTATAGGTAAAACATATAAATTAAAACTCTTGGCCGACAGCGGAGCAGGCCTGTGTGCTATTAGGTACGAATATTTACAAAACAAACCCGATCTTTTCAGACAAATACAAGGACATAGCATTACTATTAAGGGAGTATGCGGAGATTTAACTTCAGAAGGATATATATATTTAGACTTAGACTTTAACGGTTTCATTTGCGAAGAAAAGTTTCATGTTTTTAAGAATATGCAATGCGCAGCCCAAGCAATTTTAGGGGAAGAATTTTTCAAACGTTACGATGCAGATATAAGTTATAAACGCAATGCATTAATTTTAGAGGACCGAGGTCAGTCCGTTTCGATACCTATGCAAGTACATTTAAATAATACGTATGTCCATAATATACCTCCGCGATGCGAAGTTATGACTCACATTACGTCACAACTGGTAGACGACTGTGTAGTACTAGCCCAGGAAATGCAAGCAGGCGTTTTTGTAGCAGGTGTCATTTCAAGACCAGACAAAGGTCAAATACCCGTACGGATATTGAATACGACTGATAAGCCAGTTACTTTAGATTTATCAAAGTTGAAGGTAAACCGATTATGTAATTTTGATATTTGCAATTTTGACACAGGGAAAATTAGCGTCAATAGAGTAAAAACCTTATTAGATCTTTTAAATTTACACACTTATTTAAACAAAGAGGAACAATTAAGTATAGAACAAATTTGTGCAAAATACGCAGATGTTTTTCATCTGCCAGGCGACAAGCTTACCACAACAAACTTGCTGGAGCACAAAATTAACTTAAAAGAAAATGCAAGCCCAGTATACGTAAAACCTTACAGGATACCACATGCCTTACGCAAAGAACTTCAAACGCAGATCCAAGATATGCTAGATAACGACATAATAGAAGAGACTACTTCCGAGTGGTCCAGCCCAGTTTTGCTTGTTCCTAAAAAGAGTGATAAGTTAGGAGAAAAGAAATGGAGATTGGTTGTCGACTACAGGCAACTAAATAATAGAATACAGGATGATAAATTCCCATTGCCCAACATAACAGAAATATTAGATTCCCTAGCAGGTAGCATATATTTTTCAAAGCTCGATCTTTCCCAAGGTTATTACCAACTAGCTTTAGACAAGGAATCCCGGAAATACACCGCGTTTACTACCGATAAGATGTATTCAATGAAGAGATGTCCCATGGGACTCCGAACAAGCGGTAGTGTTTTCTCAAGACTTATGACCATAGCCATGTCCGGATTAAATTACAAACAATGTTTCATATACTTAGACGATTGCATTGTCATAGGTAAATCCATAACGTCACATAACCATAACCTCACTCAAGTCTTAGAACGTTTAAGGAGCGCGAATCTTAAACTAAATCCATTAAAATGCGAATTTTTACGTAAAGAGATAATGTATTTAGGGCACAAAATAACTTCAAAGGGAGTAGAGCCCGACCCAGCGAAAGTAGATGCATTAACCAAATACCCAAGACCAACGAATACAGACGAGGTCAAAAGATTCGTAGCATTTGCCAATTACTATAGACGGTTTATTCCAAATTTCGCGAACATAGCTTATCCTTTAAACCAGCTTTCCAAGAAAAACGCAGTTTTTAACTGGTCTACAGAGTGTGAAGCAGCATTTTTAAAATTAAAAAATATTCTTACGAGTCCACAAGTTTTAGACTATCCAGATTTTTCAGAAAATAACATTTTTACGTTACATACAGATGCATCAAAAATAGGATTAGGTGCAGTACTATCAAATTCCAACGGAAAAGTAGTCGCGTACGCAAGTCGAAATCTTAAGCCAGCCGAGACGCGATACCCAATCATAGATTTGGAATTACTTGCCATAGTTTGGTCGACAAGACATTTTAGACCCTATCTCTTTGGGAAAAAGTTTAAAATTGTCACCGACCATAAACCATTGATTTATCTTTTTGGAATGACTGATCCTTCGAGTAGATTAACCAAATTTAGGTTGTATTTAGAAGAATTCAATTTTGATATTGAGTACATTCCGGGGCGAAACAATGCAGCTGCAGACGCATTGAGTCGTTTACCGATGAATAGTGAAGATTTAAAAAATATTAGAACACACTAATTTTTTTTAAAAAATATACACACACATAATACACACATTTAAAAAATATTGTATCAGTCATGACCAGAGCTCAAACACGGAAACTGCGCGCGCAACAAACTTGCGATCAAGGTGACTTAGCGCCAGATGTACCCGCAAACGATAGGCTTGATCAACCTAGAGTTGTGGAAATCATCAAAGCACCAAAAAATTGTATTGAACTCATATTAAGTTCCGATTACAAATTAAGTAAGACATGTCAAAATAAAATAATGAGTAGTAAAGGAAATTTTGAGTACGTACCAAGCGAGTCATGCATATATCTAACATCCCGATCGTTATCTACCGTAGGCGTGTTAGCGAGGGAATTAGAAGAATTTTGCAAGAAGCAACGCATAAATGAAGTTATAATAATAAAAAATAAACAAAATGCGCAAGAAATAAATGAATTTTTAGCTAGCTACAAATGTGATATTCCTAGGATCCTAGTAACGAAAGGTGTCACGAAAGTATACGATAAAGAGGAAATAAGAGTTATTTTAAACGATTTCCATCTATTACCCACCAGTGGCCACGCGGGGGTTAATAGAATGCTCAATAATATTAAACGTCATTACTTCTGGCCAAGAATGAGCCACGATGTATACGAATACGTAAAGAAATGTGCACATTGTCAACACAACAAACACACTAATAAATACACTAAGGAGCCAATGGTGATAACTACAACGCCAAGTTCATCCTTCGAAAGAGTTTCTTTAGACATTCTAGGACCTTTAGAAATAGATAATTATAACTATAACCCTAATAGCATTTTCTTGTAGGGATTTTGTTGGGCCTTTGTTTACGTATTAGTTGGGCAACCGTTATATTTGGCCGTACGATTTGCTGGAGGGCCCTCGACAAAGGCCCTCCCGAAGATTCCCAACAGAGGGCCATAAGAGTAATTTATTCGTTGGGCCTATTTAAATAAATCATACAATTATTCAACGGTGGTGGTTTTGGTTGGGCCGTGGTTGGGCTTATACACATTTGTTTGATGGTTGGTTAATTGTTACATTTGGCCGTACGATTTGCTGGAGGGCCCTCGACAAAGGCCCTCCCCAAGATTCCCAACAGAGGGCCATTAGAGTAATTTTTTCGTTGGGCCTATTTAAATAAATCATACAATTATTCAACGGTGGTGGTTTTGGTTGGGCCGTGGTTGGTCCTATACACATTTGTTTGATGGTTGGTTAATTGTTACATTTGGCCGTATGGCTTGCTGTAGGGCCAACTGCAAAAAAATAAAAAAGGGCAATTTTTTCGTTATGCTTCTGTTTGCAAATTCAACAATTACCCAACGGCAAGTCAGGTAGGTCGGTAGGTAGTCGTGCACCAGGTTGAAGGCCCAACACAGCTTGTCCCACAAAGGGCCAACATTGTAACTTTAACGTTGGGCCTTGTATAGGATTCTTACAATACTACCGTAGGTAAATAGTTGTGTAATTTATAGTGTGCCTACAGTTTAATTATGTAATGGGGTTTTGTTTACGAGTCCTACAGTT
Source organism: Cydia splendana (assembly GCF_910591565.1). Classification (NCBI taxonomy): domain Eukaryota; kingdom Metazoa; phylum Arthropoda; class Insecta; order Lepidoptera; family Tortricidae; genus Cydia; species Cydia splendana. The sequence continues at coordinate 14,876,557 of NC_085973.1, forward strand.
ACCCTACGTTAAGTAAGTGGTTGTGTAATACGACGTTGGGCCTTTGCTGATAAATATTACAATTACACTACGGTAGGTATTGGTTGTATCCACATGAAGGCCCTAGGCTAGGCAGCAGTTGTTGTTAATCTTCTCTGTATCGTTCCAATTTTAGTATATGTACTGCCGAAGCAAGTACACTTACTATACACTCTAATTTGTATATATACTAACCGCACTTCGAAACTTCGTAAGCGAGATTTATGTTTTTTGAGATTTAAATTGAGAAAATGTTGGTAAAATACAATTTTTTAAATTTATGTATAAATTTTATAGTTATAGCTATTAGATATATAAGTTACTTTTAAAAAATATTATGATTATATCCGGAATAATCGAGAAAATAACTATAACTTCGATGTTTGGAGACAGTAACGCCATCTAGTGACGCCACAAGCAAACTCAACTGGTATTGTTGGGCATCAGTACCACAGCCAATGTTGGTAAATGCGATATTTGTGCTCACTGGGCCAACGAATGTTATTGTTGTTTAGCCACCGGTACCAAAATACACAAAGGCCCATTGTTAGGCGTCAGTGCCACAGCCAATGTTGGTAAATACGATATTTGTCATCATTGGGCCATCGGATGATATCTTTGACTAGCCAACGTTACCAAAATACACAAAGGCCCATTGTTGGGCATCCGTTCCACAGCCAATGTTGGTAAATGCGGTATTCGTCACCATTGGGCCAACGAATGTTATCGTTGTTTAGCGAACGGTAGCAAAATACACAAAGGCCCATTGTTGGGCCTCAATGCTACAGCCAATGTTGGTAAATGCGATATTTGTCGTCATTGGGCCATCGTATGATATCGTTGATTAGCCAACGTTACCAAAATAAACAAAGGCCCATTATTGGGCATCAGTGCCACAGTCAATGTTGGTAAATGCGATATTTGTCATCATTGGGCCATCGGATGATATCGTTGATTAGCCAACGTTACCAAAATACACAAAGCCCCATTGTTGGGCATCAATGCTACAGTCAATGTTGGTAAATGCGATATTTGTCGTCATTGGGCCATCGGATGATATCGTTGATTAGCCAACGTTACCAAAATAAACAAAGGCCCGTTGTTGGGCATCAATGCTACAGCCAATGTTGGTAAATGTGATATTTGTCGTCATTGGGCCATCGGATGATATCGTTGATTAGCCAACGTTACCAAAATAAACAAAAGCCCATTGTTGGGCAACAGTGCCACAGCCAATGTTGGTAAATGCGATTTTTGTCATCATTGGGCCATCGGATGATATCGTTGATTAGCCAACGTTACCAAAATAAACAAAGGCCCATTGTTGGGCATCAATGCTACAGCCAATGTTGGTAAATGCGATATTTGTCGTCATTGGGCCATCGGATGATATCGTCGATTAGCCAACGTTACCAAAATAAACAAAGGCCCATTGTTGGGTATCAGTGCCACAGCCAATGTTGGTAAATGTGATATTTGTCATCATTGGGCCATCGGATGATATCCTTGACTAGCCAACGTTACCAAAATACACAAAGGCCCATTGTTGGGCATCCGTGCCACAGCCAATGTTGGTAAATGCGGTATTCGTCACCATTGGGCCAACGAATGTTATCGTTGTTTAGCGAACGGTAGCAAAATACACAAAGGCCCATTATTGGGCATCACTGCCACTGCCAATGTTGGTAAATGCGATATATGTCATCATTGGGCCAACGAATATTATCGTTGTTGAGCCAACGGTACCAAAATACACAAAGGCCCATTGTTGGGCATCTGTGCCACAGCGAATGTTGGTAAATGCGATGGTGGGCCAATACAAAATTAATGTTGGCTACGGAACGAACCTCATCCCAACGTTTTCCCTACCGTTGGCACCGTAGGCCCCAACGAAAATGCTACTAGGGAAGTACGTATTAACAATTCAGTGTGAACTGAGTAAGTTCGTCGAAGCATATCCTTTAGAGAGGAAAGACACTGAGTCTGTAAGTAAAGCATTTGTAAATAATTTTATTTTAAGATATGGCGTACCAAGCGACATTATAACGGATCAAGGTACCGAATTTATGTCCAGTGTTTTTAGCGATATTTGTAGATTATTAGATATAAATAAGCTACACTCGACTGCTTATCACCACGAAACTATAGGAGCACTCGAGAACACGCACAAGAACCTAGGAGCTTACCTTAGGATACAATGTAGTAATAACCGCACAGACTGGAGTACCTGGTTAAGCTATTGGTGTTTTTCGTATAATACCACCGTACATACCGAGACGCAATATACGCCATTCGAATTAGTTTTCGGCAAAAACTGTCGTTTACCGAATAATTTAATTTCTTCTGTCGACCCTCTCTATAATTATGATAGTTATCCTAAAGAATTTAAGTATAGGTTACAAAGAGCTCAGTCAGAAGCTAGAAATAATTTAATGTCTAGTAAAGTCAATAGAAAATTAATGTATGATAAGAAAATGAATTCTGTACAATATAAACCAGGAGACTTAATACTTTTAAAAAACCAAGTAGGCGATAAATTAGACTCTATTTATAATGGACCTTACAAGGTCATAGAAGATATGTCACCAAATGTTAAGATATTAAAAAATAATCAGGTTTATATAACTCATAAAAATAACACTAAGATGTATTTTGAAACTAAGTAATAACTAGCAACTATTATATTATATTTAAAAAAAAAAATGTAAATGCAACTGCGTGTGTCACATTTTTTTTTCTTCCTTTGTGGGGGTGAAGAGTAACTTTCCAGGGAGGTGTACTATATGCCTAAGTTAACATATTAACAGTAACTATACGTTACTGTCTGCAACATAAATATGCGACGCACGTAATTGTATAAATAGCAAGTAAGCAATAATAGCCTATAAATATGTTATGTTTAGATTTACTTGCTCTCTCTATACTTGGATACCGAGAATATAACACATCTTCGGTAATGTCTCGTTTCACTTGATCTCCATTCAACCCTCCAACAACCAACTTATCAGATTTCAATGCCAAAGTTTCAACTAAGGATCTTTTTCGCTAAAACTACTTCCTAATATGAAATGACCAGTGTAAGCATCAGTTAGCTAGCCCTAAGCAACCAAAGATCAGGCTGCAGTTGAAAAACTAATAAAGATAAAGTTAAGTTGATAATTTTCCCGCCGTCTCCATGCTTCTTTAAGTTGTGTATTGACTGGTCAGCTGCCTGTTAGCTATAGTTTTCGCGAAAATCGACAGGACAGAGGTGAAAATTTTTGTATGAAAACTTGCAACTTTAAATGCATTTTTTATCGAAACTATTGCACTCTAAAATGAAGTCAAAATCAGTCCATCGACTCAATTTTTTGCAAGCTTTCTAATGGTACCCCACACGATTCTTACAAATAAAAAAAAAATCAAGCTACCCCTCTCAATCCCCTAAATTTCCCCCTAAAATCAGAAATAAGCAGTTTTGACTTATTCACAGTGTTAGTAATGGTACTTGCCATAACTATTCCAAATTTTAGGTACCTACATCAAACGGTCTTTGAGAAAAACGCATTTAACCGATTTGCAAGACCGAAGTGATCCCATAAGAGCACCGTGAACAAAGTTTTGTACGGTGCTCTAAAAATGGTGGGGAACAAAAAATATGTGAGACTGTGATAAGGACAAACAATAATAGCACTTTCTCTGCTACTCCTACTGAAAGATACGTAAGACTATCCCGTTCTGTCAGTTATCCCTACCACTCATGCCCAATCCAGTTTAATACTAGATTCATGGTTTACATAGTTAGCAAGTTCCATAGAATGACACTTTAGTTATACTATAGAAGTGTGTGCTGGGGAGGCGGGGTGGCGAGCCGCCGCCGCCGGTCTTTCAACCACTTCGCCGCCGCCGACAAATCATCGGCGTGAAGTCGGCGTAACATTTACTGTTAATTAACTACTCAAACTTGGGTATTAAAATTATAATTTGGAATTTTTATCAAAGGCCAAAACAAAACAGGGATTAGGTAATATCAAATACACAGCTGTTGAAAAAAAATGTTTATTAGGTTCACATTACGCTTATAGTTAATAACTATAACAAGGACGTAGTTATAATACCGTGTATCTTAATCATAATCATTACCAATGATCATACATTTTCCAGCATTTTTGGTGCAGCGGAGTGGTGTTAACGGCATTGGTATAAATAATTTCAACCCTAATGATTCATTAGCCGTAATTACGTTAATATTAACCTTAATTTACCATTTCAGTTGAAATTATCTATACCAATTCCGTTAACACCACTCCGCTGCACCAAAAATGCTGGAAAATGTACGATGTCTGATCATCACTCATTAGTACAGCCGCAATTCTGGAAATGACGCCTGATAATGAAAATTTCCTTGTATAATTTCTGTAGCGACGGCACCTAGCGTAAAACTTTACGTATTGGACCAGCTATGTATACAAACTTCTATGCAGGGCTCAGGGGTGGTACCTTTTCTACAGCTGACTGTACGAAGTATTGTCATTGAAGGGCGCCACTCATTTATTATGTTAGACGAGTTGCCAGTTTTTGATCCCCTCCCATCCCTATGTAAGAAACAATAAGAATAGTCTAACCCCCCCCCCCCCCCCTTATATTAATTAACCGGGGTGGGAGTGTGTTCAGTTGTCGCGCAAATCTCTACGACCACTTTTTCTTTACCACCTATGTATACAAACTTCTATCCAGGGGTGGTAGCTTTTCTCTTCAGCTGACTGTACGAAGTATTGTCATTGAAACGGGGGTCAGTTAGTTCAGTTGTCGCGCAGCAGGCGCACGGTGCGGCGCAGCAGCACGGGGCGCGGGGCGGCGGGGCCGCGCGCGCCGCCACGACGCTTGGCCACGATCACGCGAGTGTAGTTCAGTGCGCGACCGCCCTAACCACAATAAAATACGCTCATGACATTGACGTATTATATCTAAGGACTGGCCTTACGGGCAATAAAAATGGTACTAGTTCAGCGGTGTTACTCACGAATTCGAGCCAATCGTGCAGCCTAACGCAATTAGTTGCGACCAATCGCGCACGTGATACGGACTCATCAAACAATCGCACGCTTGATGCGAACTCATCAACCAATCGCGTTGTAGCGGTGTCACACCGCTGTGCTGGCCCTATTCATTCCCCATTCTTGTTGCCCGTATGGCCAGTCCTTAGATATTATACGTCAATGGTTCATGAACATTTTCGAAAAGTACGTACGAGTATTTAATTATCCATTCAATTTGTGTAAACAAATAAAAATCGTAAAGAAAAACTGCAAGCTTTTTTAGAAATGACAGCCTGCGAAAACACGCACAATTCTTGTTGTATGATTTGGTAAAAGAAAAAGTAGCTATTTAATTTAGCAGCAAAAATGAGTACAAGGAGGTCGGTGAAATATTTGCATCCAAATAAAATGCCTTACCCTTGGATGGCCGCTGGTGACAGTGACACTTGGAGTCCGTGCCGCCGGCGTCGGCGCCGCTGTTAAAAAACAAACACAGTTATTGTAATTTTGATGAGACGACTCGTTAAATTAATTTATAAAGCTATTTATAAATATTGCGGCATTATACGTTGATAAACTGGCAAAAGTCATTGTGGCGAAATCGGGATAAATTTTAACATTTTAATGTTTACATTGTAATATGAAAAAACCGGCCAAGTGCGAGTTAGACTCGCGCACGAAGGGTTCCGTACCATTTCGCAAAAAACGGCAAAAAATCACGTTTATTGGAGCCCTACTGAAATATTTATTATAATCTGTTAGTATTTGTTTTTATTGCGGCAACAGAAATACATCTTCTGTGAAAATTTAAACTGCCTAGCTGTCACGGTTCATGAGATACAGCCTGGTGACAGGCAGACGGACAGCGGAGTCTTAGTAATAGGGTCCCGTTTTTACCCTTTGAGTACGGAACCCTAAAAACCTACACAACAGCGTAATTTAGCATAATATTCCATATTCCGTTATTGAGTGGTGTGCTGTCTCACCATGTCGCTGGAGGGGCGGGGTAGGCGCGGGCGCGGGCTCGTCGTCGGCGAACACGATGGGCAGCTGCATGATGTCCAGCTCGTCCACGGCGGGCTCGGCGTTCACCGGCGTCGGCGTCGGCGGCGGCGGCGGCGGCGGGAGCGGCGCCGGCGGGACGGCGGCCAGCGAGCGGCGCGGCCCGCGGGGCACCGGCCGCGCGCTCTCTGTGGAAACTACCATTAATATCAAATAAAATGTTAACCTTTTATACAGGAGTTACAATCCTACAAGAAATTGTAGACAATTTTTATTGTAGGGTAGATACTTACCAGCAGCAGCCTCTATCTCGCGTATCAACCCGCGGGCACTGCAAAAATACTTCGATTATAATAACATACAATATTGTCTAATGCAATAAACGATATAGTCTAGAGACATCGGAGACTATTCGTATCATTTTTATTCAATTTTTAAACAATTCATATAGTAAACAAGTAAGTACCTATTCAAGAAATAGGCTAAGTTTAACCACATTCCCTGTTATTCTTTTAAATTCAAAAGTTATGATACGAACAGCAATTTAAATGTAAATAATCAATTACCTACACTATAGGCGGATTTAATTGGTTATCGTAGTTCGTTAAAATTTGTTTGTATAATTGCCATAAATATTCGCTGATTCGTTGATTGTACGCGGTACAACCTTCCCTTCGTAAAATGTACTGTCATAATTTTTCTTCTGGGCTGGATTTGTACCAAATGCCTCTAATTAATGTAAGCTAAGAATTTCGTACATTGACACGCCATTTCCCATCTCTATCGCCAGTATCATCGAATCAATGTACGATATTCTTCGTATAAATTTAATAGGTATTATAATATAGAATGAACTGATGAACTCACTTCTGCATCGTCGTGTGGCGCTCCTCGACCACCTCACCCGCACCCGCGCCTGTGGAGTTTACAAACTTGTAAAAATTAACCCCCATTGAACGTATTCAATGATTATTAATAGTTTCGGAGAAATCATTTTTTATTCGGTATTTCGCACATATACCTAGTTTTCCCGCTTTTTCCGCCTCTTACTTTGATTAATTGTTCCTTCAAATTCCGTTACATGGTGACCCCGCCAATCACAAGACTGCTATATAGTTCGTTTTTTTAGCATTAGAAAGAACTTGAAAGAAGGTAAGCGATCTTGGCATGTCTTTTAATTGAAAAACGCTTTTTAAAATTTAATTATTATTACTTATGAAAGCAGAAGAATATAAATGATCGTATTAGATTCATAATTGTTACATATTTGCCGTAATTTATTTTTAAAATGTGTTTTTCATTTAAAAGACACATCAAGATTGTTTACCTTATTTCTAATGCTAAAATAAACGAACTATAGATACTCGTAGTTGTAACAAAGGTACGTACTTTTCCTGGAAGGTCGACGCAGCGCATCGCCCTCAGCGGCCGTCAGCGCCCAGCGTGCCACCTCCTCCTGCATATTCAATTCAATTCAATTCAATTCTTTATTGATAAAAATATAATTGATAATAATTTTACATGTCAGGTACATATATGCTTAATGCTAAGTCTTATAATTAATTAATTATTAGATTTATTTACATAGTTGGACAGGCAAGGCTGAGCCCGCGAACTAGTAGTTGTTTATTAGATAAATTAATGTGAAAGTACCTATACTAGCAAAAAGCAGAGCTTTGTAAGGGCTCGCGGAGGTTTTCTACCTTAACGTACCGAACCGGTTGCTGTCCGGTACGCCTGTCTGTTACAGCTTTTACTCTGTCCTTTAAAAACGTGTCCAGACGACAAAATCAAATTGCCAATATCATCCACACGTAATATACAATTTCATAAGTGCATTACATCCTACACGGTCGCCCAGTACTTTTTGTAAGGAACCCAACTGGCTTTCCTACATAATGTTGGGTCAGCGAGCCAATGTTCTTGAATTTATTTTTGCGTCCACTCCACACAATTGATCGAAAAACTATCCCGTCTGGACACCTACTGGCGGTAATCACGCTGCTCCGCACATGAACTAACACACACAGTTCCACTAGGTACAGCCAGGGTCCAGCATCAGCTCTATCTTGGGTACTGCTCTTCCAAGTTCTCATTAAGACGTGTCAGATGACCTAAACAGCGTGTGCCTATGTTGCACCAAACCTGAGTTCCACTAGGTACAGCCAGGGTTTAGCATCAGCTCTATCTTGGGTACTAATCTCCTAAGTGATCATCAAGACGAGTCGGATGGCCAAAACAGCGTGTGCCTATGTTGCACCAAACCTGAGTTCCACTAGGTACAGCCAGGGTTTAGCATCAGCTCTATCTTGGGTACTAATCTCCTAAGTGATCATCAAGACGAGTCGGATGGCCAAAACAGCGTGTGCCTATGTTGCAACAAACCTGAGTTCCACTAGGTACTGCCAGGGTTCAGCATGAGTTCTATCTTGGGTACTGTTCTCCTAAGTGCTCATCATGACGAGTCGGATGTCCGAAATAGCGTGTGTCTATGTTGCATCAAACCTGATCGAGTTCCACTAGGTACAGCCAGGGTTCAGCATCAGCTCTATCTTGGGTACTACTTTCCTAAGTTCTCATCAAGACGAGTTGCATGACCAAAACAGCGTGTGCCTATGTTGTATAAAACCCGAGCTCCATTAGGCACTGTCAGGGTTCAGCATCAGCTATCTTGGGTACTGAAAGTACTGATCTACCCAGTGATCATCATGACGAGTCGGATATCCAAAACAGCGTGTGTCTATGTATGTTGCATCAAACCCGAGCTCCACTAGGTACTGCCAGGGTTCGGCATCGGCTCTATCTTGAGTACTACTCTCCTAAGTGCTCATCAAGATGAGTCGGATGACCAAACCATAATGTGCCTTTGTTACACCAAACCTGAGTTCCACTAGGTACTGCCAGGGTACTGGGTCATTTTGCTGAACTGCACGCCGACGTTTCGATTGGCGTGCAGTTCCCATACAAGTTGCAGTCGGGTTGTAGTCCGTCTGTATCGGCCCTAAGTCACTGAAGTTTGTATTAAATATGCTTATCTTTATTTATAATTTTAGCAGTTCCAAGCAATAGTAACACTAAAGGCGCCATTCATTAATTACGTAAGACAATTTTTGCCAGCTTTTGACCCCCTCCCACCCCTATGTAAGAAATAATAAGAATAGGCTGACCCCGTCCAGCCACCAATATAATTTATTTTCAAAAAAATATTTTTATGAATGTTTATTTGTACCTGTACAAAGGTACTTGAGCTCGTTTAAGCTAACTCTGCACCGTGTTTGATAGCATAGAGTGTGAAAGTATTATTTTAAACGTCATAATTTCATAGAAATTAAAAAAAATATCGCATCTTTATGATCTTACTTAAGAACTATGAAAACCCCCTTTATATTCTTACTAGGGGGTCCTTGTAAGAATAAATAAGATATGTTCGACCCCCCTCCACCCCAAAATCGTCTTACGTAATAAATGAATGGCGCCAAAACTGTATCTCGAACTGAAAATCCCCGATTTAAGTTTGCTAACACAACATGACTGATCATCACATCGTCAGCGTCACAAAACATACGAGTAAATATACAGCAAGATTGATTGTTCTAGTAGGTATTCACAAAAACTTAATTGCTAAAATGGGAATCAAACCAAGTGAAGCGAGGTGGGTTGAATCCAAAATTGTACCCACTTTGGTATTCATCGTTGGCAATGGCGTAAGCGCCATCGACATTATTGAACTTGAAAACACCACATAGGTATCGTATTGTCTGAATACCCACAACACAAGCCTTCTTAAGTAGTCAATTTGTATAAGAATGTCCAATATTTATTTATTTATTTATTACTAACGCCATCTGTTAGAGAAAGAAATAATTAACATTAGCACGAATGTTAATTCATCATTTTGCCAACAGATGGCGCTAGTAGTAATACAAAGTGTTATTACTTTATTTTATTTTTTTAGGTTTATAAAATGATATTTTTATGTTTGATAACACATCTAGACATGAATTTAAATTACTATGTTAAATTTCAAACCTAACAGTGCAGTAGTTTTTCCGTAAAGTGTACCACAAGAATGCATAGTTCGTCGATTAGTGATAGGGCTCGCTTCGCTCGCCCTAATTATAGTATTATCTACTTGTACAGTGTTAGGTCTCGAAAAAGGCATCGATTGAGTAGTATGCGTCAGACGCCAGTTTAGATTTAAGTTTTTTATTGAAACATAGGTCGCTGGTGGTTTGTTTCAACTCCAGCTGGATTTTATTATATACTTTAGGTCCTACCGTATGTATACACTTTCTAGACTTGGCAAGTCGCGTCTTAGGTGGATTAAGTTCAATAGGCCTCCTGGAACTCGCACCTCGGGCGTTGCCACGAGTCGGAAACAGTGTTATGTTGCGTCTTACGTATTTTGCCACTTCGAAAATGTATAGACACGGCAGGGTAAGAATTCCTGTTTGTTTGAATAGTTCCTGGGCTGGGTGGTCCGATGGGACGCCAGATATGCACCGAATTGCTCGTTTTTGGAGTTTGAATGGCCTTAGTCGGTCTGCAGCATCGCCCCATAGGTCGACTCCGTATGCTAGTATTGAATGAAAGTAGCCGTAATAAGCTTTCTTAATATTATTAATGTTTAGACTGGGGCGGAGTCTGCCCAGGGCGAAGCAAGCGGATGACAGGCGGTCACATAGCTGATCAATATGCGGACTCCACGTTAGTCCGGAGTCGATTATCAGGCCTAGGTATCGCACTTGGTCAACCTGAGGGACGTATTGGCCGTTGCAACTTATATTTAAATCGTGCACTCTGTTACCTCGCAAGCAGAAGCGGTGTATGTTAGTTTTTTCAACGTTTAATATCATTCCGTTGGCATATGACATGAAGATGAGTATACAAATAGTGTTATATTTGCCTAGCTGCCTTTCGGAATATACAGTAAATTACTAGGAATTAATTTTAGAAAAATATTTGAATTTGTGTTATTTTAAATAAAACACTACTCTATAAATTGTAAACTGAAGTAGAAGTCATACACGAAAGAAAAAACTTTTTTAATTAAACTTTTTTAAGTAAGTAAACCTTTTTAAGGAATCTTTTTTAGTATTCAGTTTGTAAACAATTGTTATATAATACTTTTCTTATATTTTATTTTCATAATTTTTCTTTTTTTGTTTGTTGTTGTACGCACAAATAGCTCTATTTTATTTACTCTATAGAAACTACTTTAATTAAACATGATGTTATTTATTTTCATTAAGGATACTGTGTCTAGTTTTAAGAAAAAGTTCCAGTGTTTATATATAACTAAAAGACTGTTTGTTTTTTAAATAAATAAAAAGCGAGGTTGCCTCACCGCCACGGCGGCGTCCAGTGCGTGCTGCGGCACGAGCCGCCGCCGCAGCCGCGCCGGCAGCCGCAGCGCGTCGTCCGCGCCGCGCACCACCAGCACGCGCCGCGCCGTGCCGCCGCCGGCCGCCAGCTCGCACGCCAAGCTACGTGGGCATGTCGCGCCAGCGCTGCCGGCTACCACTAGGAGTGGGAGTTCCATCTGTAACAATGTTGATACAAGGCAATTCTTTTCTGAATATCATCCACAAATAAACAATCGGTCAAGTGCGAGTCGCACTCGCGCACGAAGAGTTCCGTACCATTACGCAAAAAACGGCAAAAAAATCACGTTTGTTGTATGGGAGCCCCACTTAAATATTTATTTTATTTTGTTTTTAGTATTTGTTGTTATAGCAACAACAGAAATATCTGTGAAAATTTTAACTGTCTAGATATCACGGTTCATAAGTTACAGTCTGGTGACAGAAAGACGGACGGACAGCGAAGTCTTAGTCATAGGGCCCCATTTTTACCCTTTGGGTACGGAAACCTAAAAAGTACCTAAATCATCTATGTTTCGCCAAACAGTATTTATGGTGCGGTGTAATAAGGAATGAAGTATACTAATAGGTACCTCAGTCCGGTTGAGATGCGTGGCCTCGCCCTCGGCCGTGAGCAGCGGCGGCGCCAGCAGCGCCAGCGCGCGCACGGCGGCCAGCGCCCCGTCCCCGGCGCTGCCGGCGCCCGACAGCAGCGCGCCGCACACCGCCGCGCCCGCGCCCGCGCCGCCGACCACCACCGGGTGGGATCTGAATATTAGTTGTACGAATAACTCATCCAGTAAAATATAAATCCCTAACGTTTACTAATACATCGTTATTTTATTACAGAGATAAACGCATTTCCTTTAATTACACGACTGCCCAAAAAAAGGAAGTAAATATTCTTTATTATTCAGTTAAAAATACACAGTACATGAAATACAGTTAAAAGCTAAGTACCAACAGGCGGTCTTATCGCCAAGAAGTGATCTCTTCCAGGCAACCGTAGGAGTGTATTATTTTCAGCGTTCATATGTGTATGTACATGAGTTGCTTAATTTTTTATTCATACATTAGTTACATAACAGAATGAATTTAGATCGGGGATTCGCGACTCCCAAAGTCGGGATTCCAAAAGCGTTAATAAATAAAAATTAAGAAACATGATGGATTACAAACAGCTGAGGGCAGAGGTATACACAAACAGCTTTGTATGACGGTAACACAAACGAAAATTTTAAAAATCTATATTGATATTTTTCGGATTTATTTGCCTAAGAATTTACAGAAAAAATCACAGGTAAAAAAGTGTAATCTTTTAAAAGAAATGCTCACCCGGCTTCAGCGAGCACGTCGAGCAGCGCGGCCCTTGCGGCGCCCATGAGCGCGGAGCACCAGGCCTCGGGCCCGGTGCTAGGCCCCGGGCCGGCGCTGGGCCCGGTCCCGGTCGCGTCTCCGCATATCACGCGCACGTGTAGGAGTGCGCGCAGCCGCCGCGTCCAGCGGTCCTCGCCGCGCGCGCATATCCACACTAGCCAGGGGCCTGGTGAACAAATATAATCATTCTTTGGCAAACCAAATTTTTCAGTAAGTAAATAAGAAGAAAAAATAACTATACTAACCCCTTTCTTTTGGGTGCTAGTACTAGCGTAAAGACAGTACGATTAATAAATAAATACTATAGGACAATTGTGGAATCTTGAACGTTACGAGGGTTTCAAGGCACGAGGGTTAAATAAATATTGCTTCTGAGTGAAACACAAAATTTGTCACTACACCAACATTACAAAAATATTGAATGTATCTAATACATGTAGTACTTTAAGGGTCGGTTGCACCAAACTGTTCGTATCGTTAAAGAGTTCGCTAAATTTTTATGTATGGAAAGTTTCATAGTAAAGCGCCTGGGCGCGCCGGCTGACGTTGAACAGTCTGTCAAATGTGATTGGTGCAACTGGCCCTAAGTGAGGTATACCTGGCTTGTCGGCGTCCACCGGCGGGCCGACGCGCGCCAGCGGGTCGCGCGGCGGCGCGGCGGGCGCCGGCAGCAGGCGCGCCGCCAGCCGCGGCACGGAGCGGCGCCACTCGCCAGCCAGCTCCCGCCACAGCGCCGCCGCCCAGTGGCTCCCGTGGGCCAAGATGGCGCCGTGAAGCCATGGCGCTACGCCGCTGCCACCTGGGATAATATCTACATTCATTATGGGATAGGTTGCAGATCATGACTTATTATCAAGTAACAATCCTTTGTAAAACGCCATCGCAAATTAAATTATTTAAGTTACATACAGTCCTGTATAGGCTGTATAGAAATGTTACTATTTTTCGTTCATCTATCATTACGATAAGTTTTTACTTTTCAATCCTCCTTTATTATGCAAAGGTTGTCCATCGCGGTTCAACGTGGCAACACGGCGAGCGTGATGGGCTCCTTTGCATCTGGAGGGGGGCGGGGCGAATATGATGAATAGTTTTTATGTTTAATAGTTTAGTTTAGGTTAAGGCATTTGTAATTTGTAGTTTTGAATTGTGTATTTTGAATGACATCTATTTTGGTTTTAGTTTGTTAGTATTGTAAAATAACAAATAAATATTTTACTTTTCAATCGTTATTGGTCCATAAACGATTGACATCTTGTTTCTAGCTATAAAAGAATGCGAACGCGAGTCGGAACGCTCGGAGCGCCTCTAGCGCAGTGCGCGAGTCTCAAGGCACAACAAGTTGCCGTCGGGAGCCGCCCACAAAGGCGCTACAGTGCGACGCATAGCGCTTGCAGCTTGCCTCGCCTAGTGTCTCTTTACTTATATACCTAAGGCATGGCCGGCCCAAGCGAGGCACAGTAGTCCACAGTATATATATTACCGTTGGGAGCCGCTCATAAAGCGTTAATGCCCGTGTGGCCGTACGCACCGTTTCTCTCTTGCAGCTTGCCTCGCCTCTCTTTACTTATATACCTACTCGCGTCGGCATGGCCGGACGAAGCGAAGCACAGTAATCCACAGCATATATCTTACCGTTGTTAGCCGCCCATAACGGTGCTAATAGCCGCCGTACTGCCCGTGCGGCCGTACTCGCCTTATCTCTATACTCGTGGCCGGCTGAAGCGAGGCGAAAGGCAATAGTAAACAACATACCGTTGGGAGCCGCCCATAACGGCGCTAATGCCCGTCTTACTGTGGTGCGTACGCACCTTATCTCTCTTTATCCACTTGACCGTCCGGCCCGGGAGACTGTTTTCCTCCCAACCGTCCGGGTTTTTTTAGCGACGCACGCCCCGACGCATGCAAATTGCATTGTCTAAGCACCTAGCGTACACTGCCATCTATATTTTGTAGAGCTAACTATTTGGTTAGGCTACGTTGTTGCATCAAGAGAATTAGTAAATAATGCCGAAATATTCCGTTTGATGGCTCTGAAATCAACCGTTCCTTCTTCCACCCCTTGGGATAGTAAGGTTCCCGCGTGCGGTTAAGAGCATATTGGTTTCGGATACTATGCTATCGTCGGACGGTCAAGTGGTTATAGTTGCGTCGGCATGGCCAGCTGAAGTGAGGCGAAAGACAATAGTACACAGCATACCGTTGGAAGCCGCCCATAACGGCGCCAATGCTCGCCGCACAGCTCTTGAAGCGGTTCGCGCCTGGTCTCTCTTTATACTCGCGTCGGCGTGGCCGGCCGAGGCGAGGCGCGCGAGGCGGAAGGCTCGGAGCGCCTCTAGCGCGGCGCGCGCGGCTCGGGCGTGCATCGCGCTCGGTGCTAATGCCAGCACACGCGCTTCCCACTCAGGGTCAATGTCTTCGGGTTCTGCAAGAGAAAATTATTATAATCATGTGTATAGCCTTACTCAACTGGACTATTGTACAAGATCACAACATTAATGCTGTTACAATAAAATTTTCTACTCGTCAACTGTAATTCTTAAAATTAAGATTTCTTATACCAAACTGCAATTGGGTATTTTTAATGTATGGGCTCCCAACTCAACTATTATATTAATTTCTATACAGTTTAGTCAACTATAATGAAATTGACCAATCACAGCTCGCCGCGATCAAGAGGACGAAACGAAACCATAGCTCATATTAATTATTTATTTTAGGTTGTATAGTAGAAACAATTGCTTTATAAGTCAGAAACGCACATGTGACACCCTTAATATAGCAACATCCATAGACTACGATAACCACTTAGGGCCAGTTGCACCAACCACATTTGACAGACTGATCAACGTCAGCCGGCGCGCCCCGGCGCTTTACTATGAAACTTTCCATACATAAAAATTAAGCAAACTCTTTAACGATACAAACAGTTTGGTGCAACCGACCCTTAGTGTTGCTTGTTAGTCTCCATAGGCTGCGGTGGCCAAAATCGAGAAAACAACTGTCCAAAAATTTAATTTAGCGCGGAGCAAGTACCAGGGCCTTATGAGTTACGAGAAGGTGTCGTTGACCAGCCCGCCGGGCTGCGGCGGCCAGGGCGCGTACCAGTGTGAAGGTATCGCGGCTGCTCGCGTATTTAGCTGTATACTTTTGTTTTGGTTTGTTTGTATGATTCTACTAGTTTAAAGTATTATTTTTGTTGACTTACTCGTAGAAAAAGTATTGTATACAATAGTGATATAATAAAGCTTTTCAATCTCGTACCTCACTTAGGCAACTCGGCAAGCTTCGTTGCCTAATCACGGTACTCGACTAAAAAGCTCTCTATTATATCACGATTTTATAAAATACTAGTTTCTGACTGTTGATATTAGCGTCTTGCCATCATCATGTCTTACTATCACTGCCAAGAACAATAATTAGAACCACTTCTAAACAGTGCTGGAAAACCAGAAGGCAGTATACCATATCCATGGTATAATAATATACTCCGCCTGGTACTCCATTCCCGTCTTTTCTAGGTCACCTAACTGACACAAGCCTACGTCATCATGCGACAGCGCTATATGATAATATGCGATAGCGCTATATATAGCGGCCATGTTATTGTGACGTAGGCCTGTGTCACTCTGGGAATAGAAGACCATGTTTTATTAGACTATGTACCATATCTATATGGAGGAGTTATTCTCTGGATAACTAAACTATTACAAACATACTTGTGTTTCAGAGTAGTCCCATCTGTAAACTCACCATGTGTGTGATTGGTCGCCGGGACTCGTGCTGTAATAACTCACCCTGTGTGTCGGGAGCAGGGTCACAGTCCCCGGGGCCGCCGACGTCGAGCGGCTGGTCGGCGGGCGCGGGCCGCGCGAGCATCTCGCGGACCGCGGCGCCGCTCTTGGCGCGTGCGTATGAGTGCTCCATCCATACCCCCACACGCCCCTCCTGTGAACACATTTCAAGTTAATGCTTCATACATCATCATCTGTGAAAATTTCAATTGTCTAGCTATCACAGTTCATGAAATACGCCTGGTGACAGACCAGACGGACAGCGGAGTCTTAGTAATAGGGTCTATCTCTCACCGGCTCGCCGCCGGCGGCGCGTACGAGCGCTACTAAGCGAGCATGTAGTGCTGCGCTACCTTCCTCCCCCTCCCCTGGAACCGCGTTCTCCTCCTCCATCTATAAAAAAATACATATTATTATACTTGATGAATGAATGATTACAACCTGCAGGCATGACTACTTGAAAAACCGAGACTTATTAGGGTGGTATTTCAACTGCCCAATTTTTCAGCCCAATAGAAACACTATGCTCAAAAGGCAGAGGATTTTAACTTGGGTTGCAAATTTTTATATCACTCATGTTAAATGCAATGTTTTTTATTACATTTACAAAGAAAATAAAGTCCTTAACACCCTAAGGTATTCCTCGTAGGTAAGGTAAGTTCCTCGTAAGGTAGTCGGGCTATAACTCCCGCTACTCCCAAATAGAATATCACGCATTATCAGCAAGTATGATGAAATTAATATTTTCATTTATTTACAAAAATGCAGTCGACAGAGGGTTGTGCAATTGGTTGTACAACTCACCGGCAGCATCAGTTTGGCAGTTCAGCAAAACGGTCTGCCAACGGC
This sequence comes from Cydia splendana, assembly GCF_910591565.1. Lineage (NCBI taxonomy): Eukaryota > Metazoa > Arthropoda > Insecta > Lepidoptera > Tortricidae > Cydia > Cydia splendana. The sequence goes on from NC_085973.1 coordinate 14,893,978, forward strand.
ATTCAAGCGTTCGTTTCGTAAACACAAAAATAAGTTACATCAACGACGCACACAATAAATTATAATCTCAACAACAAGCAAACGCAGTGAAGCAAATGATGAACAAAACAAGAGAGGTTTTTTTTTTTTAGTTTTGACATTGACAGAAATGACAGCTACGTCGGGTGCGTTTAGTTACGGATCTGTTTCGATTTAACTCATGGATCTAATTTTTATTTTATATTTTATGTAGTTGTATACGACTGAACGAAGCACAAATTGAATTTATAAGTCAGCTAGATTCACGTCACGTGACTTATAAAGTCACGTCACATCTGTGTATTTGTGAGATTTGATTGACTTCAATAATCGCACGCTACATGGCGCGTAGTTGACGCTGTTCTGTGTAGAATGCATTCTGAATCGCTCTTTCAACGTTTTTCTTTCTATATTCTAGATGTCGTTGTTGCGTGTAATATAAATCGCGTTAATTCTCGATCAACCTTTTTTCTTGGGATAATGACGATGATCACAAGCACATATGTATTAGATATTATGTATAGAGTCGAACCACGGTAAGTTTTCAACCAAGTGCAGCAAGTGCTACGCACGGACCTAGAGAGTAAACCGGACAGAGTACATTAGCCAAAAAGTGTGTCCACATGAGAAGTCAAGGTGGGCCGTTGCATCTCTTTCTAATTAGGGTGACCATAAGTCATATGTATGTGGGATATTAGGATAACATTGAATATATAGTTTGGCCAGGATCTTTTCTTATTCGTGCATAGTTATAGAGAATCATACTGTATTTTCGCTGTACCAGTATTATGGCCTGAAAAGGGATGGATATAGTTTTTTTCTCTTCTGTAAAACGCTTCACACAACCTTAGGCACTTAATTTAGTTGTTCTAAAAGCTGTTGCTAATAGGCGCACTGGACCACGAACATGGTGGATCGTCAGGAATGTGGTCCGCCGTAACGTCTGTCAAGAACACGGGTATGAGTGAGAGAGATAGAGAGACAGATATGGTGACAGAACCAGAGGGTCTACCGCGAACCAAGTTCGACGTGTTGCCTCTCTGTCACACTTACGTACGAATTTACAAGTGCGACAGAGAGACAAAATGTCGAAAGTGGTTTGGGGTAGGCCCTCAGGGCAGTGGGGGATTTACAGTATTTGCCGTCCTAGGCCCCAGGCCCTGTAGCAAGCACTAGACGCCCCTTTCTCAGCACCCATCATATAGACTGCCACCCTAGGCCCGGACCTACTCGGCCTTAGAGCAAATCCGCCACTGCCTCAGGGTCGCGTGGATCCGCTACGCCCGTTTGTTATAGTTTTTAACTAGGACGCTTGTCACTGGAGCATAAATTAAATTAAAAAAATAAATATCATTTATTATCAGGCGACTAAGGCCTACCTTACAAACTATTATTATTATTATTATTATAGCCTTTATTATTCCTTAAAAAGATTCACATTTAGTTACAAGTATATACATAATTTTTTTTTTTTTTTTTACAGCTTGAAGTAGTAAATACATTTCATCATTATCATAAGTTGCAAATATGCTTAATGCTATGCTGATTTTATATAACAATAGGTTACCTAATTTTTAGAGCAACAAATATATTTGATTTATAGTAGTCAAGATATTTAAATAATTTTAATAACAACATTTAGGAAGTCATGAATGAATAAAAATAAGATTGTAAAATTTAATAAAAAATAAAATATAATAAAAAAGTATACCTAATAATAAATTATTTTTGGTCATAAACCGTGAAATAAAGATAATTAATTTAATAAATGAGCAAAATTGTTGTATAAAATTATTTAAAATCCGTTTAAAAATATTGAAATAATCATAATATATCTATATCACAGTCTTAAAGTTAATCAAAACAAAAATAATAATTGCATTATAAAAATAGTTCACATTTTGTTTGTATTGCATTATTAAATCCAAAAAAAAAGTTAAAATAAATTGTAAATAATTAAAACGCATTTCATCTCGATAAATTGTAAACTTACGATTAAAAATATAAAAAATTCAAAATAATAATAATGTATAACATGCAGTATATATATGTTTTTTGTTAGTTAAAATATCTTCTAAGGACCTCTTCTCGAGTAAAGGCCTCCTCCATACTCTTCCAGGTGTCTCTATCTCTTGCTTTTCTTATCCAGTCTTTTCCCGCCACTCTGACAATCTCATCGTTCCATCTATCTTTCGGCTTTCCTTGCATTCTTTTATTGGGCGGGCCTGTCCATGTAGTGATTTTTTTTGTCCATTTGTCGGCGTTCATACGGGCAACATGGCCAGCCCACTTCCATTTTTGTTTCTTACAGTATTCTAGAGCGTCTATAACATTCGTTTTTTCCCTGATATGGACGTTGCGTATTCTGTCTTTTCTTTTAATATTTAAAATGCTTCTCTCTAAAGCTGCTTGACATGTTCGAATTTTGTGTTTGGTGTCGTTTCCATATATCCATGTTTGGCTGCCGTAGGACAGGCAGGGAAGTATGCAGGAATCTAGAACTTTTTTCTTTAGTTTTATAGGGATTCTTGATTTCAATACTTCTTTGTAGCTCCAGAATTTATTCCATGTTATGTTTATTCGTCTATTTAATTCGTCCTGATGTCTATTTTTGTGAAATGATATTTGTTTTCCCAAATAAACGTATTCTGATACATATTCTAGTGCCGTGTTGTTAACGTTAATGGGTAGTTTTGTAGAATTTGTCATTACTTTTGTTTTTGTAGTGTTTAGTTTTAGGCCAATGTTGAGACTGACTGTGTTGAGTTCGCATATCATTTTCTGCAGTTGACTAGCTGATTCTGAGAAAATAATGATATCATCAGCGAATCTAAGATTAGTTAAAAAGTCGCCTTTTATGTATATGCCTTTTCCCTGCCAATTGAGCTTTTTCATTATATTTTCGAGCACAGTAATAAAAATTCTAGGTGAGAGGGGATCACCTTGTCTGACTCCTCGGCATATTTTTATTTCTGGGCCTTTCGTTTCCATTTTCACGCATGACACACTTTTTCTATAAATATCCTGTAAAAGCTCTATAGTCTTACAAACTAACATACGTACAATAGTAAAAATCTTACAAGCTAAAAATTATTTCGGCGTCACCGAAAACCATAAACACCGAAGTTCGCAAATTGCGAGCATCTTTCTCTGTCACTGTAATTACTCCTTTATAGGAGTAAAAGAGAAAGATGCCCGTAATTTGCGAACTTCGGTGTTCACGGTGGTAGGCCATCTGTGCGAAAAGAGAAGAGTCGTGAAATGTAAAGAAACTAGTGATGTGCCGTTCCCAGTAAATTTTCAAAAGAGGGTAAGCCCTCATACGCACGAGCGCTTTTTCAACGCGCGTTAAAAAAGCGCGTTAGAATGAAACAAATGGAAACATGTGTATTTGTTCACACGATGGTGGTGGCGCTTATTATCAATCCTTGTTTTTTTTTTCGACTTTAAGCGTTGGTCGTTAAATCGAATTTAGCGTGTGAACGGATTCAACCCCCTTTGTAACGCGCGTTGAAAAAGCGCTCGTGCTTATGAGGGCTAAATTCCCAGTAACGTTTCTGGTATCGTCCCAAAAGTCAGTAAATTACGATAAACTTCTATTTTTCTTTTATTATCTATGTGTTTTTTTATTATTATAACAATTTATAAATGTGTCTGTAATGTTTAAGGACTTTGGATTTAAATTTTTGCAATTATTTATCCTGTATTGGCTCTCATTTCACCAATTTAAACATGCCGAAATAAATACATACCTATTTATGAAAACTTACGTTTAAGTACGTAATAAGAATTGTGTAAAACCATAAAGGAAGTGGTAAAGCTGGTTCTCATCGTGCCGACATCATGGTCACCCTAATGAGTTTGACAATGTTTAACTTGTATTTTTATCGTAAAATGTAATAATTGTGGCTTCCTTATGAAACGATATTACACAATTAGAAATTATTTCACTCCCACAACCTTTAACGCAACATTTCTTCACCATTTTTAAGAAATTTTGCATTCACGTGTTTTGTAAATATGTCATCAGGTTAGGGATACCAATTAATATTCAAACTTACAATGTCTACCATATCAAAATTAGTGTTTTTTATTGTTGTGCACATGCTTGGTTAAATCAGTTAATAATATTGACATCATAATTATTTACAAATTTCCTAAAAGATATCAGAACCGTACTCTGAATATAGCAATTATAGCACTTAAATAATATATGAAGGTATTTAATTTCAGTAGTATATTGATATAAATACTACCACAATGGTATATTTTTAACAATGGCAACATGTGCGAGTGAGACACCGCGGCCCACCTTTGCTATCTCAAGTGGACCGTTTTCTCTGTACTGGTACGAACGTCTTTCTGGCTCTGTGATAAGGTTCAATTTAGTGTGGCAAAAAAAGTGACAGTTCACTCCTTCTTATAACTCCATGGTGCTACGTCGCATATACATAGAAATGACAGGAATAGTCTTACTGCAAAGTTTGTGCAAAGTTAGCGTGGTCAAAGTCTACAATATTTCACCATCACCAACAATGAATTTGGTATATTTATAGTTTATTCTTAGTTCAGTCAGGCGTGGCTCACTCCGCGATTTCGTAGCTTTGCTACAGGCTATGATATTTTATATGTAGATAAGCCATACACTAACATATCAAGCGAAAAAAATGATGCCAACCAATGCTGCCAACGACACGGCAGCATTAGTTACAATTTGTTTACAACTTCATACGCAAATGCGTAAAAGAGACGGCACAATTAAAAGAATACCTAACCAAAAAAGAGACGGCTAGTGTTTGTCACTTGCGCGTGAATTTGGTAAATCAGTGATACCACCATAACACGACGGCAAACACTGAATAAGGCGCGAAGCGTAAAACTTATTAAGAAAAAAAAATATCAAAGACTAAGATGTTTGACAGAAGGTGCAAATCATTTTAATGCAGTTGTATGTAGTAATGTACTCGCTACCGAAGTAAAAAGTTTACATATTTAGTTACTTATGTAAATAAAAGATATTATATTATACTCTTTATTCATCATTTTTCTTATACTATAGAAACATTTTGACAAAAAGCAAACTCAATAACAACAAAATTCTTTATTTTACTAACAATTTTATGTTATTAATAATTGTTACTGTGTGAGAAAATGAAATGCCTGACAATAAATACTAATTTTGTAGTAATCTTTGTATAAACAGCAATATACCTATTTACTTAATTGACGCGACCCGGACAATAATATGGCAGTAAAAAACTTCAATATTAAAATTGAAATTTAAGTACTTATATTTCTTTTATTTGTACGACAAGCACCAAACAACGAATGCAACTTACCATGACGCGTCTGCTATGATAATCTATGTACGCAGTTGGTGCGTCCTTGTCATTCTCGCTGATGAGAACATAAACTTATCTCGTTCTGTCAGCCGGCGAAAATGGCGGCTGGGTTTATTTAATTCAAGATTAAACCGAAGAAAAACGGTTTATTTCAGCTTTTACTTACCAATGATATGTGACGCCGTCAATTTTTTTGCGCTTCCGCGGATAATTTGAGCATTTCAACATAACGCAGGTCAGCATTTTGTTGCTTAATACACGTTATTTGTGGAAAAGTATTAACCGGTGTACACCTTCGCGCTTGCGTCAGGCAGACTGAGACAAACTCGTACACATGACACGAGGTGAGTGCTTCAATTTTGGAACGTGTATAACACATCTACATATAAAATATCATAGGCTACAGGTAGCTAAAAGTACATCCGTTCAGCCCCAATTTTGAGGTTTGCCATAAGCCGCGCGTGGCGCTGTCGCCACCTAGGGGCCATATCTGTGCTGATCGTAACAGACGCGTTTTGTTACAGAGTGAGTCTTCTGTACCTAGTACTATTATTTATTCTGTGGTTCAGTATATCCTTCGTTATGATTAATAAAAGAAACCAATGCAAACCTACAGGTGAAGATTTTTCATTCCTCGTGGAGATCAGGCAACAGCCGCTTCCGTAAGAAGCTAAAACCTGCTATAGGTAGCCTACCTAGGGTTGCCAGATGGTCGGGATTTGGCGGGATTCTCCCGATTTTTAGCAGGTGTTCCCGATTCCCGACAAAGTGTAAACTGTCCCGAAAAACAGCTTCTCGTTATAAAACAATAATTTCAAGTTCCGAACTGTCGTCGAGCGAGCGAGCTGACGTAGTGCCAATAATGTAAAATATCGTTGTTTTTAATACAATTACTTTAATTTTAATGTATTTTTTTTAGAGATGCCCCGAATAGTGAATTTGGCCGAATACCGAATACCGAATATTCGGCCCCTCTCTCGGCCGAATACCGAATATTCGGCGACCGAATATTCGGCATGACATGCGAACATTTTGAGTCACAATTATTATGCAAACTGTTAGCCATCAAATAAAGCACTACGTTTGCTAAAATATATTTTTATGTTGAACAGAATTAATGAATGTATATTAGAGTCAATCAAATCAGACCCATGATAAAAATAAAATATTTTGTAAGTAATCGATAAATGCTCAAAAACGTGCCTTCGTATTTAACTTCTTTCCAAGAATACATTTTAAATATTAAATATACCTAGTTTCTGGTATTTTTTTTTGTAATTTTTCTTTTTAGGTAGATGCAACAGATATTCGGTATTCGGCCGAATAGTAGGCAACATTCGGCCGAATACCGAATATTGGGCAAAGAGTCCGAATAGGCCGAATACCGAATAGTTGCCGAATCATGGCATCGTGGCAATCGTGGCATTTCTAATTTTTTTTTCCCGACTTAAGTCCCAAAATCCCGAAAAATTGATATTGTTTCCCGATAATAGCGCCTTTCGATCTGGCAACCCTAAGCCTACCTAAGGTAGGTACTTAATAGTAGGTGGGTAATAGTAATCACTTTATTGTATTCAGTAAGCGGATCAGACTACTTACTCGTCTTGTATGATAGGCCATGTTAGATAGAGTCGCACCAAGAAAAGCCTGCAGCGGATTTGATAGCCCACGCAGTGTAAGTGTTATTTATACGTCATAATTTCATAGAAGTTTGACGTTTAAAATGACACTTGCACTGCGTGGGCTGCAGACTTTTCACGGTCTGACTCTACCTACACAGCACATGCAATTTACAGAAAAAGTAGGTACTAGGTACAAAGGCGAACTTAGTCCCTACTCCTTAGGTATAAGGGATTTCTTCCAATAAGGTCCAAATTCAGTTTGGGGCGAACGAATTAACCCTTCAAGTGGCGGTCAACCCGTGAATGGTCGATGCGGAAACCAGTAAACTGTCATCCACCAGTGAGTGGTTAATGAGGTGTTGACGTATTTAGAGGTGAAATTGAACGCATTTAAGTATAGTTACGCTCTTCTAGCGCCCAAAATTAGGTAGCGAGTTAGAGAAAGATAGCATACCATAAGAAACACAAAAACACTTGGTATAAAATTTGTAGGTGAGGACCATTGATTCGGAAGCGACCGCCTAGTCCGAGGTCAGTCTCGTTTTTTAAGAGATTGTTTTGTAAAAGAAATTGTATCTTAGGTCCCTTTTATTGATTTAATCTTAAAGATAAAAGTCTTCCTTTGGTAATTAAATAGCAATTACCTCCAATAATCAATTAGTTTTATGATGGTAGTCATTTTTAACAAGGAAGGTGGAAAACTGTCATTCTTCCGGAGTTTGATTAGGTCTGGCCAGATGTATAAGCATTAGAATAATTTCATTGCTATATTCAAATAGCCTATATAACGCTGACTCTAACTATATGTGATTTAATATACTTTCAAACATAGAAAAGCTTAAATCGACGATTTTGTAAAATATTCTTAATCTGCGCTGACCACCCACCGGGGCGGGGACTTGACTACTTTTCGCGTTTTCACTGGCGCCACTTGAAGGGTTAAGGGTCCAGCCCATATTTCTTCAAAAACTGCCCCGTCGCTTCAAAGGAGTTCATTGATGATTTGATTGTATTGATTGTATTGATTGTAGGTATTTAAAAACCTAACTGCAGTGCCACCCACCAAGCGCCAATCGTAAACGACCGGTCTGGCCTAGTGGGTAGTGACCCTGCCTATGAAGCCGATGGTCCCGGGTTCGAATCCTGGTAAGGGCATTTATTTGTATAATGATACAGATATTTGTACCTGAGTCTTGGTTGTTTTCTATGTATTTAAGTATTTATATATTATATATATCGTTGTCTGAGTACCCACAACACAAGCCTTCTTGAGCTTACCGTGGGGCTTAGTCAATTTGTGTAAAAATGTCCTATAATATTTATTTATTTATTTAAACCTAAAAAGCAGGAAAGGATCGAATACCTACACTACAGTGGGATAGTATTTACTATTTACCTACCTATGTTTTAAGCCAAAAAAAATACCCCACCATAAATAATAAAAAATCGGCCAAGTGCGAGTCGGACTCGCGCACGAAGAATTCCGTACCATTACGCAAAAAACGGCAGAAAAATCACGTTTGTTGTATGAGAGCCCCACTTAAATATTTATTATATTCTGTTTTTAGTATTTGTTGTTATAGCGGCAACAGAAATACATCATCTGTGAAAATTTCAACTGTCTAGCTATCACGGTTTATGACATACAGCCTGGTGACAGACAGACGGTCGGACGGAGAGACGGACAGACGGACAGCGGAGTCTTAGTAATATAGTAGGGTCCTGTTTTTACCCTTTGGGTACGGAACCCTAAAAATTAAGAGTTGGCAAATAGCGAAGCGTAGGTATAATAAATTAGCGTAGTTGGCTACCTAATAGTTTTTAGTATTAAGTATATATATTAGTATAAGTAGGGCCAGTGTTTATGTTTATCCACAGACCACATTTTGTCACCCTATGCCATCCGGTATGAGTGCAACTGGATCTCCCTACTCAGAACACTTCAAACTGAGATGGTATTGTTTTGAAGTGTTAAAGTGTGGTAAGGTTTCCGAGAAATCATCGGCTAAGGCTTGGAGTACACTGGGAGCGGGCAGCGAATAAAGTATGCAACTAACAAGTATTAATCTAAATTTAATCAAATTTTCATTACAACTAGCGTCCCGTCCCGGCTTCGCACGGGTTAACAAATTATACACCTAAAACTTCCTCAAGAATCACTCCATTGATAGTGAAAACCGCATGAAAATCCGTTCAGTAATTTTTGAGTTTATTGTGAACATACAAACAAATACACAAACGGACAGGCGCGGCGGGGGACTTTGTTTTATAAGGTCAATAAGGTATAGTGATTATATACCTAGTTACGTTTACTTTTACGCTTGCTTTTACTCGTTTTAGTAGCCGACTGTAACTAATTTAATCTAGGTAGCAGTAGAAAGTTTTACAGTGAAAACCTGAAGACCGTTTCTGGAACATTCATCATCATCACACCATGTCCTTAATTATGCCATGATGACATTTCGCTGTTTCTCTTGTAGACAATTTTTTCCGCAATCAATTAACACATTATCCTCCTCAGCGTTAAGTACGCACTCAGACAAAAAGACTAAACAAAATTAAAGCTGAGCGCATCGCACTGCCAGTGGATATAGGACCTTATAAATAACAAGAATTGTTATTACAAATCGCTTTGTTACCTATTAATTAGTAGTGGACACAACCTAGTGTTATTCCAACCTCGAGCCAAAGGTCGTTGATTTCAACGGTATCTTTCATCTCTGTCACCCCAATATTGTAGCAGTGGTACAGACGGAGATGCAGAAAATTCAAACTTGGGAGTTCGCGGTGGGTACTCCGATTATCATTTTTAAGCTCACGTTACACGGGAGCGGCATTTGAACTTATAAAAATGCTTTCAATCTGATATCAACTTGACATCAGACATAAGGACATCACTCGTATTCACCGGCCAATATATGAGTACGGGTGAGATGCACTGCAAGGAATGTGAAATATCAAATCAAGTTGTTATTTTTAAGCTTGAATGCTTCAGGAGCCCACACAATTTGAAGTCAGTTCAGTATAGTTGGGTCAGCTCAGTTGGGCAGTGTGTGAGTAAAGTGAACGCGCGCGAAAATAAACTCAAGAATCTCAAGATGAACTTGGACGCAAAAAGTCATGTCATAACACTTTTTCTGATTTCCAACTCTTTTAATGGGGTGAGTGGAATGTTTCAAATAAAAAACAACTTAGTTACCTAATAATTATTATACGAACTAAAATGAGGCGACAAATTATTTAGCCTTGAAATATACAGGGTGGCTGAAAAGGTTTTGGGATTATACCTCCTAGTGAGTATTACTTATATTCTTTGGATTATACTGACTGAGCAACTTTTACTATGGGACCAACCCCGAAATCGCGAAAAAAAAATTACTCTCCCATAGGAAAGGGACCAGCCAAAATGTATGAAACAGCCAAATTTAGGGGTTTCGGGGTTGAACCCAGGGGTCATCCATTAATTACATCACACATTTAGGGGGAGGGAGGGGGTCAAGAAAATGTGACATGTTGTGACAAGGGGGAGGAGGCGTCACAAACTTTGTGACGTCACTTTAACTTCATCAGTAACCGAAAATGTATTTAAATTATTTTATACGCTAATATACACTTAAATAACTAGTTTTTGAAACGATGATCGTTTTTATTCGTTTAATTTTATTTCTTAATCAGTTTTGGATTATAAAATTACTAATACATATTTCTTTTGTCAAAAATATGTTGATAAAATATTCAATAAATATTTGCCGATTTCGTTGAAGAAATGTGACGTCACACCAGGGGGGAGGGGTTTGCCAAATGTGACCAAGTGTGACAAGGAGGGGGGAGGGGTAGAAAGACCTAGAAATTCGTGTGACGTAATTAATGGATGACCCCCCATAGTAAAAGTTGCTCAGTATAATCCTAAAACCTCCCTGGCAACGGGAATGCAGTTATTTTTTAGCCACCGTGTAGGTATATAAGTACCTAGGTAGGTATAACTTAGTTAGACTTAGCAATGTTCGCAAGTCGCAAATCATTCTCAAAGAGATTCACAATGAGAAAGTTCTCATGCAAGTTTCCACTTAGAAAGTTCCAGTTCAGATTTGTTTTAATTTTATTTTCAGTTTGGCTTTGGCCTCTTCCTATTCGCCTTCGGCGTTGGAAGCGGAGTCGTCGCGGGCATGACCGAAGGGTTTGCATATTGCATAGCGATTGGTGCCGCAATTATCGGTCTGTCTGTGGTCGGGTGCAGTGGAGCTATTACACAGCACAAGAAAAAACTGGACTCGGTGAGTATTATAGGTACCTTTTCTTCTTTTTCGCGTTATCCCGGCGTTTATGCCACGGCTCATGGGAGCCTGGGGTCCGCTTGACAATCCCAAGAATTGACGTAGGCACTAGTTTTTACGAAAGCGACTGCCATCTGACCTTCCAACCCAGAGGGGAAACTAGACCTTATTGGGATATATAAGTCCGGTTTCCTCACGATGTTTTCCTTCACCTAAAAGCAACTGGTAAATATCAAATGATATTTCGTACATAAGTTCCGAAAAACTCATTGGTACGAGCCGGGGTTTGAACCCGCGACCTCCAGGTTGAAAGTCGCACGCTCTTACCGCTAGGCCACCAGCGCTTGCTTTATTATATAAGTAGTGATCGAGTATATATCGTCGGCTGAGAATACGTTTGTGCCATATCCATTTTTGAGAAAATCGTTTTTTAGTGATTCCTAAAATAACAAAAAAATAGCTATAATTGGCACAAATCGATTTATGAAAAAAACTATTTTTGAAAAATGTTGTGCCATATCCGCATTTTACTATAGGATAATTACACTCTGTTAACAGAAAATTATCGCAAAAGTGTGACATATCCACAACTTTTGTGTCATATCATACATTATGCGTTTAACATTTACTCATCAAAAACGGATATGGCAATACTAAAAATGCTTTTATTTCATGATTACCACTGTATTCACAATATTTGTTTGGTACTATAAATAGTAAACATATGTGCCTAAATGATAAATATTACGTTCAATCCCAAGTAGCACAGATAGCTCTATAACTACTCACTTCTAGTTCTATCTAACGCTCTGTGCGTATTAAGACACTTATAAGAGCACACTCGTGGTCCTACAGCTGTATAATAGATCTCAGTGATATTTATATAGCTTAGGGCTGATTAAAAGATGCATTACGGCTCTGAAAACTACCATTAATACGCAAAGAGTGATATAAAGGTATATTTGCTACGACCCTATACAGCTTTAAGGGTTATCAAATGCTTTAACCGTTATAAGGTCTGTTTAGTGGATAAAATTACGCCATGTGCTGTATAAGGAGGTAATTGTGGACTTTTATTACGTTGACTTATTAAGGGAGCACAAGTGAACTATTATGAAGCTAATAGACGTATAATGGAACACATGTGGCACATAATACAGCTTGTCGCTTAACATGTTTACCACTAAGCAGCTTTTATTACACTGACTTTTAAGGGAGCACGAGTGAACTAATATGAAGCCAATAGACGTATAATGGAACACATGTGGCGCATAATACAGCTTATCGCTGAACGTGTTTACCGCTAAGCAGCTTTTATTACGCTGACTTTTTAAGGAAGCACGAATGAACTATTATGAAGCCAATAGACGTATAATGGAACACACGTGGCGCATAATACAGCTTATCGCTGAACATGTTTACCGCTAAGCAGCTTTTATTACGCTGACTTTTAAGGGAGCACGAGTGAACTAATATGAAGCCAATAGACGTATAAATGGAACACATGGGACGCATAATACAACTTATAGCTGAACATGTTTACCGCTAAGCAGCTTTTATTATTCTGACTTTTTGAGGAAGCACGAATGAACTATTATGAAGCCAATAGACGTATAATGGAACACATGGGGCGCATAATACAGCTTATCGCTGAACATGTTTACCGCTAAAGCAGCTTTTATTTCGCTGACTTATTATAAGGGAGAACGAGTGAACTATTATGAAACCAATAGACGTATAATCGAACACATGTGGCGCATAATACGGCTTAGCGCTGAACATGTTTACCGCTAAGCAGCCTATTATACTACCATTGGGACTGTCTGCATAGCGGCTGTTAAAACGTTCATAAGATGCCTTATAACTGTTTAGAGGTTCACTAGTGTATCGAAATAACGACTTGGACTTTATAGTGGGATATATAACAGTCGTATGCTGCATATAAGAATTTTAACGGTTCACGTTGCTTTTTAACATTGACCGCCATTTTATTGTATATAACCTACAAAATTGAAATTGCTTTTCCAACTTTTAAGGGTAACAATATGGTTTTGTGCCTGAGTTCTTAACCTAAATCATTAGTTTAGTACTTCCTATAACGTATTATTAACTTTTTATCTCATAATTCTGTCCGAACCACTGAAATAGTTTTTAAACATAGCTTATTTATATCATTAATTTAAATAAATACTGATTATTTTCGTGGCGCACTGAAATTTTCTTAGATAATGTATATATATAATGTCAATAAACTTGCATTCCCAAACATCTTTCTCGCATTAATATATAAAAGATCATGTACAAACATTTAACTAAACACTTTAACAAAATGACTTATGGTGTCGTTGCGCTTAACGTTTTTGCTTCAATAT